>NC_072403.2:79559242-79862272 GCF_028858775.2 Pan troglodytes | reverse complement strand
AATTATTGATAAAAATCCCACATCCAATAATAATATGAACTCTTTCATTTGCAACCTGGAAGTGTAAAGAAATGGCCTCAACCTGATAAAGGGGATCTATAAAAAATCCTGTAGCAATATTACATTTAATGTGAAGGACTAAATATTTTTTCTCTATAGTTGGTGAAAAGAGAAAAGGTATTTATCCTCATCACTTCTATTCAACATTAGATTAGTGACCCTAAACAGTGAAATAAGTCAAGAAAAGTATATTTAAATCATTTTGTAATACATGAAGTTAAACTTACTATTCATAGACCACCCGGTAATTTTCATGGAAAGCCATAAGAAAGCTACAAAAATAATGATTAGAATTTGTAAACAAAAGAATAAAATTCTATGACCCTCAAACATCTGAATGGACTTAGTCCTCAGCCAGGGGTCTTTTAAAATTTAATCTGTAAGACTGGTTCAGGCCATGACTTGGACATGCTTCATTTTACTTCTCTGGCGTTAACATCAACACAGACTTTAATTCTGATAAGAAACATTTTACAACCTATTCTCTCTAAAGCATGCTACCTGGAGTCTTCATCTGCATGATAAAACTTTGGTCTCCACAAACTCTTATCACAACCCGGGCATTCCTTTCTATTGATTCCAGGTCTTTGCATAAACTCAACCAATTGTCAACCAGAAAATTTTTAAATCTAAATAATAAGCTGTAAACTCCGCCCCCTTCAAGTTGTTCTGTCTTTCTGGGTCAAACCAATGTATTTCTTAAATGTATTTGATTGAAGTCTCATGCCTCCCTAAGGTGTGCATAACCAAGCAGTACCCTGACCAGCATGAGCACATGTTCTCAGGACCTCCTGAGAGCTGTGTCATGGGCCATGGTCACTCATATTTGGCTCAGAATAAATCTCTTCAAATATTTTACAGAGTTTGACTCTTTTTATCAACAAATTAATAAATAAATCTAGACTCATCTTAGGATACAAAGTAGTGCAAAAACCCACTGCATTTCTATAAGCTATCAGCAAACTATTTGAAAATGAAAAATTAAAATAACATGGAAAATAGGATCCTAAGTCATGTCACAGTTAGGAATATATTCACCATAACATATGCATAATCTGTACAATTAAAAAAGCCAAACTATTGCTTAATTAAACTAAAGATCTATCATATAATTAAGTCTCAGAAATCTGTTTTTTAGTTTGCCTGCATCCCTAGGCTGTAACATTCACATGTGCCTTACCCAACTGTCCCCATAACACTACCACTTAGGTGAGACAGAAAAGCTTCAAGATCTGCAGCTGGATAATTGCTCTTCTGCCTATGTGAGATAAACTTTGTTAAAGTCTTTTTCCCTGGGCAGTTGGCTTTTGTTAGAGAGAATAAACTCTCCATATTTTTATATGACTACTATTCCCTTTTCTCTGCCAGGCACATGGCAATGTTTATTGATTCTTGACTGTGAGAATGTGGTAAGGTACCTAGAGGCAAAACCTGCAATAGAATATGGTCCCTGAAGTTGTGGGATTCAAAAGCTTTTCACTCTGAAAAGTAGTCTAAACCAAGCCACCAGCAGCCTATTTTATTGATTATCTTTTATTAAAATTAAAGTCATTGTATGTCCTGTGGGAAAAAAAATCTTATACTTTGAATTGAATAGTTATTTTACTTTGCATTAGACAATAATTAAATAATGTATGTATATATTTGTGTGTGTGTTTATACACTTTATAAGTACTAAACATAAAAAGTAAAATTTTACTGAAAATGCATGCATTTTTCTCTTAATGGCAGAGGTAGCTGTGTGATTGAACGCTTCTTATTTTTAAAATGAGACAGGATTCAGAATAAAATCTAGTCTGCAAGCACTGAGAGTCTGTGATAATGGTTAATTTTGTGTTAATGTTGCTGAGTCATGGTGCACAGATATGTGATCAAGCATTATTCTGGATATTTCTGTGAGGGTGTGTTTGGATGTCATGGACATTTAAATTGATGGACCCAATAAAGCAGATTGCCCTCCATAATGTGGGTGGGCCTTATGTAATCAGTTGACAGACTGAATAGAACAAAATGACTTACCTACTCTGAGCAAGAAGAAGCCTGTCAGCAGAGAGGCTTCAGACTTGAGCTGCAACACTGGTTGTTTCCTGGACCTCCAGCCTGATGACCTCTGGACTTGAGCTGCAAATTTTGGATTTGCCAGCTTCCGTAATCATATGAGCCAATTCCGTAAATCAATCTCTCTGTCTCTCTCTCTCATATATATATGGGATTTGTATTATGACATTATAATACGTCATATCATGACACATCATAATATCTCATGTTGTTTCTTTTTATGTAGAAACACTATTACGGAGTCCTTGTTCAAATTACTCAATCCTTCAAACTTTGTTTATATTATAAACATAAGTCATAAAAAATTGTCAATAAAATTATTTTTATGTTCTGTTAGCTGACAACTTTATAGCTCTTCTTTCAAATTTCTTGAAACCAAGAATTAGGAATAACTAGAATTTTACAGGGATTTTTAACATTTTCATCAGACTTTTTCACTTTCTACTATCTGAGAAAAATACCAAAAATATCTGTTGATCTTAGAAAATGACTAGTACATGTAACTTATACACATTCACTTAAAAACATTTTAAACTTTTCTTTTAAATTAATTTAATTTAATTTTAAGTTCCAAGATACATGTGAGGGATGTGCAGGTTTATTACATAGGCAAACATGTGCCATGGAGATTTGCTGCACCTATCAACCCATCACCTAAGTATTAAGGCCAGCATACATTAGCTATTTATTCTGATGCTCTGCCTCCCTCCACCCTCCTCTGACAGGCCCCAGTGTGTGTTATTCCCTCCCTGTGTCCACGTGTTCTCTTTGTTCAGCACCCACTTATAAGTGAGAGCATGTGGTATTTGGTTTTCTGCTCCTGTGTTAGTTTCCTGAGGATAATGGTTTCTAGCTTCATCCATGTCCCTGCAAAGGACATGTTGTCATTCCTTTTTACAGTTACATAGTATTCCAAGGTGTATGTGTACTCTATTTTCTTTATCCCGTTTGTCATTGATGGGCATTTGGGTTGAATCCATGTTTTTGCTATTGTGAATAGTGCTGCAAAGAACATACACATGCATGTATCTTTAGAAAAGAATGATTTATATTCCTTTGAGTATATACCCAGTAATGGGATTGCTGGGTCAAGTGGTATTTCTAGTTCTAGGTCTTTGAGGAATCATCATGCTGTGTTCCACAATGATTGAACTAATTTACACCCCCACGAATAGTGTAAAAGCACTCCTGTTTCTCCACAGCCTCACCTGCATCAGTTGTTCTTTGACTTTTTAGTAATCACCATTCTAAATGGTGAGAGATGATATCTTTGTGGTTTTGATTTGCATTTTTCTAATGATTAGTGATATTGTCCTTTTTTTCATGTTGCTTGGCCACATAAAATGTCTTCTTTTAAGAAGTGTCTGTTTATGTTTTTTGCCCACTTTTTAATTTTTTTTCTTGTAAATTTGTTTAACTTTCTTTTAGTTTCTGGATATTAGACTTCTGTCTGATGGATAGGTTGTAAAAATTTTCTCCCATTTTATAGGTTATCTCTTCACTCTGATGAAAGCTTCTTTTTGTCAGGCCTCTGAGCCCAAGCTAAGCCATCATATCCCCTGCGACATGCACATATACATCCAGATGGCCTGAAGCAAATGAAGAATCACAAAAGAAGTGAAAATGGCCGGTTCATGCCTTAACTGATAACATTCCACCATTGTGATTTGTTCCTGCCCCACCTTAACTGAGTGATTAACCTTGTGAAATTCCTTCTCCTGGCTCAGAAGCTCCCCCACTGAGCACCTTGTGACCCCTACCCCTGCCTGCAAGAGAAAAACCCCATTTGAATATAATTTTCCACTATCCACCCAAATCCTATAAAACGGCCCTACCCCTATCTCCCTTTGCTGACTCTCTTTTCAGACTCAGCTTGCTTGCACCCAGGGGAAATAAACAGCTTTATTGCTCACACAAAACCTGTTTGGTGGGCTCTTTACCTGGACGCACGTGACATTTGGTGCCGTGACTCAGATCAGGAGACCTCCCTTGGGAGATCAATTCCCTGTCCTCTTGCTCTTTGGTCCGTGAGAAAGATCCACCTACGACCTCCAGTCCTCAGACCAACCAGCCCAAGGAACATCTCACCAATTTTAAATCAAGTAAGCGGCCTCTTTTTACTCTCTTATCCAACCTCTGTCACTATCCCTCAACCTCTTTCTACTTTCAATCATGGCTCCATCCTTCAATCTCTCACTTCTCTTAATTTCAATTCCTTTCCTTTTCTGGTAGAGACAGAGGAGATGCGTTTTATCCGTGAAACCAAAATTCCGGTTCCAATCACAGACTCAGGAAGACAGTCTTCCCTTGGCGTTTAATCACTGTGGGGACACCTGCTTGATTATTCACCCACCTTTCAGAGGTGTCTGATCACCGTGGGTATGCCTGCCTTGATCCTTCACCCTTAGTGGCAAGCACCACTTTCCTGGGGGGCAAGCACCCCCCCACCCCTTCTCTCTGTGTCTCTACCCTCTCTTTTCTCTGGGCTTGCCTCCTTCACTATGGGCAACCTTCCACCCTCCATTCCTCCTTCTTCTCCCTTAGTCTGTGCTCTCAAAAACTTAAAACCTCTTCAACTCACACCTGACCTAAAACCTAAATGCCTTATTTTCTTCTGCAATGCCACTTGACCCCAGTACAAACTTGACAATGGTTCCAAATAGCCAGAAAATGGCACTTTCTATTTTTCCATACTACAAGATCTAGATTATTTTTGTCATAAAATGGGCAAACGGTCTGAGATGCCTGACGTCCAGACATTCCTTTACATATTGATCCCTCCCTAGTCTCTGTTCCCAATGCAACTCATCCCAAATCTAACTTCTTTCCCTCCCGCCTGTCCCCTAAGTCCCAATCCCAAACATTGCTGAGTCTTTCCAATCTTCATTTTCTACCAGCCCATCTGACCTCTCCCCTCCTCCCCAGACTGCCCCAGGTCACTCCCCTCCAGGCTGAATCAGGCTCCAAATCTTCCTCAGCCTTCTCTCCCCTACCCTTCTATCACCTCCTCTCCCCACACCCCATTCGGCTTACAGTTTCATTCCGAGACTGTAAGTTCATTTCATAACCATTTAAGTTACAAGCTGCTAGCCCACCTCTTAAAACCTCTCTTTTCCTTTCCATTGTAAAAATTTATCCTCAAAAAATCACTTCTCAGTGTTCCATCTGCTATTCTACTACTCCTCAGGAATTTATCAGGCTCCCTCCCTTCCCTACACATCAAGCTCGGGAATTCGCCCTTGCCCAGGACTGGCAATTTGACTTTACTCACATGCCCTGAGTCAGGAAACAAAAATACCTCTTGGTCTGTGTAGACACTTTCACTGGATGGGTAGAGGCCTTTCCCAACAGGGTCTGAGAAGGCCACCAAGGTCATTTCTTCCCTTCCGTCAGACATAATTCCTTGGTTTGGCCTTCCCACCTCTATACAGTCCAATAACGGACCGGCCTTTACTAGTCAAACCACACAGTTTCTCAGACTCTTGGTATTCAGTGGAACCTTCATACCCTTTACTATCCTCAGTCTTCAGGAAAGGTAGAACGGACTAATGGTCTTTTAAAGACACACCTCACCAAGCTCAGCCTCCAACTTAAAAAGGACGGGACAGTACTTTTACCTCTTGCCCTTCTCAGAATTAGATCCCTCAGGATGCTACAGGGTACAGCCCATTTGAACTCCTGTATGGGCGCTCCTTTTTATTAGGCCCCAGTCTCATTCCAGACACCAGCCCAACTTGGACTGCACCCCAAAAACTTGTCATCCCTTCTATCTTCTGTTTAGTCATACTCCTATTCACCATTCTCAACTACTCATAGATGCCCTGTCCTTGTTTACACTGCCGGCTTACACTTTTCCCTCAAACCATCATAACTGACATCTCCTGATTTTACCTAAAACCGCCACACTTAAGTCTCTCTTAAAGTGGATAATCTTTGCTGACAGAGTACACTCCAATACTTTCACCCTGATGAAGTCCTATTCTTTACTTTTATACTCTCTCTTATTCTCGTTCCCATTCTTATGCCACCCTCTACCTCTCCCCAGCTATCTCCACCACACTATCAATCTCACTCACTCTCTCCTAGCCATTTCTAATCCTTTAACAAACAATTGCTGGCTTTGCATTTCTCTTTCCTCCAAAATCACCGAGGCCTCTACTTATTCACTGCTAAAAAAAAAAAAAGAGGATTCTATATATTTTTAAATAAAGAGTGTTGTTTTTACCTAAATCACTCTGGCCTGGTGTATAACAACATAAAAAAACTCAAAGACTCAACTTACTCACTGTTAAAAAGAGGGGACTCCGTATATTTTTAAAGAAAAGTGTTGTTTTTACCTGAATCTATCTGGCCTGGTATATGACAACATAAAAAAACTCAAGGATAGAGTCTAAAAACTTGCCAACCAAGCAAGTAATTAGGCTGAACTCCCTTGGGAACTCTCTAATTAGATGTCCTGTGTCTTCCCAATTCTTAGTCCTTTAATACCTATTTTTCTTCTTCTCTTATTCAGACCTTGTGTCTTCCGTTTAGTTTTTCAGTTCACACAAAACTGCATCCAGGCCATCACCAATCATTCTACACGACAAATGCTGCTGTTAACAACCCCACAATATTGCCCCTTACCATAAAATCTTCCTTCAGCTTTATCTCTCCTATTCTAGGTTTCCACGAAACCCCTAATCCTGCTCGAAGCAGCCCTGAGAAACACTGCCCATTATCTCTCCATACCACACCCCCCCCAAATTTTCTCTGCCCCAGCACTTCAACACTATTTTATGTTATTTTTCTTATTAATATAAAAAGACAGGAATGTCAGGCCTCTGAGCCCAAGCTAAGCCATCATATCCCCTGTGACCTGCATGCATACATCCAGATGGCCTGAAGCAAGTGAAGAATCACAAAATAAGTAAAAATGGCCCATTCCTGCCTTAACTGTTGACATTCCACCATTGTATTTGTTCCTGCCCCACCTTAACTGAGTGATTAACCTTGTGAAATTCCTTCTCCTGGCTCAGAAACTCCCCCACTGAGCACCTGGTTACCCCCACCCCTGCCTGCAAGAGAAAAATCCCCTTTGACTGTAATTTTCCACTACCCACCCAAATCCTATAAAATGGCCCCACCCCTATCTCCCTTTGCTGGCTGTCTTTTTGGACTCAGCCCAGTTGCACCCAGGTGAAATAAATAGCTTTATTGCTCAAACAAAGCCTGTTTGGTGGGCTCTTCACATCGATGCATGTGACACTTTTGTCATGCAGAAGCTCTTTAGTTTTCCATATGTTCATTTTTGCTTTTGTTGAAATTGCTTTTGACATTTTTATTATTAAATATTTGCCTGTGCCTATGTTTTGAATGATATTGCCTAGATTTTCTTCTAGGGTTCTTATAGTTTTGGGTTTTACATTTCAATCTTTAATCCATCTTAAGTTAATTTTTGTATAAGGTGTAAGGAAGGGGTCCAGTTTCAATTTTCTGCTTATGGCTAGCCAGTTTTCCCAGAACCATTTATTAAATAGGGAATTCTTTCCCTATTGCTTGTTTTTGTCAGGTTTGTCAAAGATCAGATGGTCGTAGATGTGAAGTCTTAATTTCTGAGATCTCTATTCTGTTCTGTTGTTCTATGTGTCTGTTTTTGTACCAGTCCCATACAGTTTTGTTTACTATAGCCTTGCATTATAGTTTGAAGTTGGCTAGGATAATGCCTCCAGCTTTGTTCTTTTTGCTTAGGATTATCTTGGCTATACAGCTCTGTTTTTGTTCCATATGAATTTAAAATTTTTTATTTCTAATGCTGTGAAGAATGTCAATGTTAGTTTAATGGGAATATCATTGAATCTATAAATTACTTTGGGCAGTATGGCCATTTTCACAATATGATTCTTCCTATCTATGAATGTGAAGTGTTTTTCCATTTGTTTGTGTCCTCTCTGATTTCCTTGGGCAGTGGTTTGTAGTTACCCTTGAAGAGGTCCTCACTTTTCTTGTTAGTTGTATTTCTAGGTATTTTATTCTCTTTGTAGCAATTGTGAATGAGAGTTCATTCATGATTTGGCTCTCTGCATGTCTATTGCTGGTGTATAAAAATGCTTGTGATTTTTGCATATTGCTTTTGTATCCTGAGATCTTGCTGAAGTTGTTTATCACCTTAAGGAGTTTTGAGCCTGAGACAATGAGGTTTTCTAGATATAGGATCATCTCATCTGCAAAGAGAGACAGTTTTATTTCCTCTCTTCCTTTTTGAATACGCTTTATTTCTTTCTCTCACCTGATTGCCCTGGACAGAACTTCCAATGCTATGTTGAATAAGAGTGGTGAGAGATGGCATCCTTGTCTTATGCTGGTTTTCAAGGGGAATGCCTCCAGCTTTTTCACATTCAGTGTAATATTGGCTGTGGGTTTGTCATAAATGGCTCTTATTATTTTGAGGTAAAAACATTTTAAACTTGATATGCTCAAAAAAAATAGCAAAATTTAATTGAAATATTGTAATTATACCCTTTCCCTTTTACAAACAAAATGTTTTGATAAAATATGTTTATTATATACCATGCCTTAAATGTATTTGTGTTAATCACTGGAACTCTAGATTCAGCTTTTCAATGAAACATATTCACAGTATAGACTAATTGTTAAGGGCAGTACTCATTTTCAAACTAGTCAGTCAAATTAGAATTGCTTTTAATGAGGAGAAAGTCTGAACTTATTTTGTTGCCTATAACATGTTAATATATGACTTCCTATGAAAAAAAATCATCTGACCCCTAAATTATAAGAAAAATATATAAGTCAACATAATAAGGCATCATAGGAGCCTTGCCACGAATTTACTATTTGAATGGAATGCACTCACTCTTAAATGCATCTTATTGACATTCTTTACTTTCTTTTCATGAAATGCTGCCTAAAAATTATGTGAATATAAGGCCTTGAATCAAATTTCTTATTATTTCTGCCAATCATACCTTACATTAAACCTACATTTATAATTCAAAATATTTTCTCACATAACCTAGTTGTCATGCCAAACTTTTCCCTGAGCAGGACCACGCACGGGACATGGAAGAACATAGTGTCTTACTGCAAGTATCTGAAATCTTGACAAAAGGTGGTCTCTCTAACACCAGCATATTTTTTAGTCTTTAGATTTTCAAATTCTTTTAATCTGTCCACTTGAAATTTTTCTTTTTACAACTGGGCAATCAATCATAATAAGGCTCAGGATGAATTAAAGATATGCCTATCTTTGTTTAAGTAGAATAATGGTGATCATGAAAATTGAGGTGGAAAATAAAAATCACCAGGATTTCTGGAACAAAACAAATTTTGTCATAAAGATATTTACTTCTTTATTTTATTTTATTTTTATATCAAATTATAGATATATGATTATATACTTATGAAAGTCCTGCATATATTTTCTTGTTAAATTTTTAAATATCTTAAAATGTATAATATCAACATCTTCTGGCCCAACTGAAGCCAATACTTTAGCATTCTTTTATTCTCTGTCAATCAGTATCTTCCATAACTGCCAAACTCATTTATTTCATCCACAGTGCTTTGAAAATTTAATGTGCTTATAATCAAATTTGGGATCATGTGGAATCATGTTAAAATTCACAGTGATTCACAAGATGTGATATGGAGCCTGAATTTCACATTTATAGTAAGTTCCAAGTGTGTTTTCTACATTTGTGACTACAAAACTGGGCCTTGAATGAACTGCATCAGAATCACCTGAGAGCTGGTTAGAAATATGGAATCTCAGTAGAACTGCATTTAACAAGATTCACTAAAGCTTGAGAATAGGCTTAAAAACAAGAACAAGGTGATGCTGATCTTGTGGGGGCCATAGGTTTTTGGCCCCATATAGGTTTCCTAAAAATTATTGACATAAGGCAGATTGATTAATATGAGAAAAGATATACAAATTTATTTAAAATGTATACACAGGAGTGTTCAGAATTAGGACTCAACTTCTCAGTAACTTACAGAAACTTACATCATCCTGAGGCCAATAAAGTATGCAGACTCAGAACATGGCCAGAAACAGGTAAATTGTTTAATGCCAAGAAAAGTTGAGAGAGAGAAAGGAAGAAGCTGGGCAAGGCAGGTGGTCTTGTTATGTAGATGAAGTCTCCCTCAGAGAGAATAGATGATAAAGTTTCTTTTCAGACTTTAAAAGGTATCAGACTCTCAATCTCTCCTGGATTTGGGGAAAGGAATAGAAAGGGGAAGAGGGCATTTCTTCATTAATGGAGATTCTCTACAGATGCAATATTTTTCTACTTAAGTCAGTTTTGCAACGCCACTTTTGTCAGGATGGCCAAGTGTCAGCCATTTCAAAATATGTCAAAGAAATATACTTTGGAGTAAAATCTTTTAATTTCTTTCAGTCCCACTCTGAAACTTAAAACAAGTTTCACATATTAAAACCCAAGCTGTTAGCTTTAGAGAAATTTGGGTTAGAGGTTGTTAGTGATAAAGATTTAGAAAGACAAGTTAAGATAGAAAAAGAGCAAATTTAAACATATTGTCCTGTATCTTCTTTAGTCATTCTCTCAGAACTGAGAGTAAATTAGTTCATTTAAAAAACTACATCCCATTCCCGGACATGGCATTGCAGATGTGCTAAGCCTCTATATATGATGTAAGGAATCAGATCTCTAATAAAGAGGCATTTCTATAGAAATAGGAAAAAAACACACAAAGGTTAATGTCTGGAGTAGTTAGTATATAGACTAGCTTTTCTAGAATCTCTGAGTCATCTTCAGATTGCAGTGGCAATTTGACAGATTCTTCTGGATTGATGTTCAAATCAGGTGTTCAGGCGAACTTTCTGAGAACTTCATACATTAGCAGGCAGGCACAAAGATTGTTTATATACATAAGTTGCTATGTTATTTCCCCAAATTTAAATTGTCTAGCACGGCTTTAAGAATATCACAGTTTTAATTTCTACTGATGTCAAATAAGAAAAATGGAAGAAAAAATTGAAACGTTAGTTTGGAGACTTATAGCAGGAAAAATACTCAGGATATAGTTCAAATTCAGGAGTCAGTCCAAGAAAATAATAAAAACCACAAAACAATGGACAAGGTTAGAGTCTAACAGCAGGTATATTATAGTATCTTTTGAAAGATAATCTTTCTGTCTCCAATACTTCAGTTATACTAAAGACAAAGTAATACTGAGACCAATTTATTTGCCAAATAAAGTCTAGTCTTTTATACATGGACTGATTATTTGCATAAAGTGCAGCCAAAACAATTATTTGGCATATCCTTTAAAAAGCCGGTTTGGCTGGAACATGTCTCTTCATAAGGAATATCAAAATAGATCTTTTAAAAGAGTTAAGCCCAAACAAAGATTTATTTGTGACTGCAGATAATGGTATGAATTAGGTGAATTCCTTTCTTCTTGACATTGCAAGGCAATTTGTGTTCCTAGGCTTATCAGAAAGTGCCATTCATTACTTACCACTGATCAAAAATCCCATAAAAAAGCAAGATATAAGTTCAGTTTTACCAAGGAGCTTTTACTGGCTCTATACGTCAACCTCAATTCCTCATGCATTTGGATTTATCTGAAAGTATGCCATTCTAGTCAGAGCCTTGGTAAAATAACCAGTATCTCAACTTTTTTTACATTACAATATAAAAAAGATTCTTATTGAACTTATGCAAATAACTATATTGCTATGAGTTAAGAATATTCACAAATGGTTTCCAAATTTTGGAGAAATCAGAAAGAGAGAAATATACTTGAAAATTGTTCGTTAAAAGTTATAAATAGCTTAAAAGAAAAAGATAGTTTTCTCGACTCTAAAAAACAAAACAAAAAGAATCAGCAATGTTTTAAACAAAAGTCATTAGATTATTATATTTGTAAAAAGAAAATAAAATTTGAGACACTAATTCATTAAGCCAAAAGGAAAAAGTTAAGCTGAAAGCAGTCATGGAAGCAGCTGCCTTTCCTTCTGTTCCTAAGCAGATAGCTACAGATAAAAGGATAGATATCTCCACAAATAGCTACTCCATGTTCACCTCATCTTGTGAAAAGTGCTGATGTACTGAGGGTGAGACAATAGATAATTGGCCATTCCCCTACCTGCTCCCTTTCCCTTGCAACATGTGGATTTAGTAATGTGACCATAACCTCCCTCAGTTTCCTCCAACCCACTTTTCCCGTTTAAATACTGAAGCCCTCAAAATCATCTTTGGAGAAAGGCACAGACCTCTGTCCTGGGCATCTACTTAACCTTGGTAAAATCAACTTCTAAACTGACTGAGACCTGTCTCAGATACTTTTTGGTTTACAAATTGGCAACCAACAGAAGAGACCCTGAGGGAGGTGATACTGACCTTTGACAAATATTCTATTAGTTCTAGGCTATTTTTATTGATCAAATCAATCGGAAAATTTGCTGAGGTCTGGGAACTCTCCTGTCTAGAGAATCCTGGGTCCCTCAAATTTGTTTGAGATCTAAGATTTATTTTGCTATAAAACTCCTTTTCTAAAGTTTTACTTGATTCCATCAAGAAAGGAAAGTTTTCCTGCTTCCATGATGATGGAGAACAGGCAAACTCTTTTTGGAGTTTCAGCTAACTTCCAACGTGGAAGATGAGTTTGAGTTTTTTCCTGTTTCTAAGATGCTAGAGAGCTGTCTACAGCCTGGGCCCAATTCCTAGGTAACTAGCTGAATTGAAGATTTTTCTGGAAATTATCTTTAATGACTAAATTTTAAGATTAAAAACCAGCTGGTCTTAATTTCTCCTTATCATTAGAGCTGTCAGTAATGGTATAAATTGTAAATTTTTTTTTTCTTTTGTTTAATTGTATTTTTCTTTATTTGTTTTTGTTGTTGTTTCAGTCTTTTTCGAATTGGGTTTGACCAACTCTATCTGACTTGATTAAATCTGAAAAAAGGTCCAGATAATGAGGAACAAGTCCTCTGAATTGGCTAGATTCTCTCAGCTGAAAAAAAAGAAAAAAAAAAGGAAAGTAAATGGAAAAATAGGAAACAATGGCCAGCAAAAGGGGAAAAATGGAGAGAAAAAGGTTTTGACAACCAGAGGGGCTTTATTTACTCAACACCACCAACTTTTCCTAGTGAAGCCAAACTGAAAGAGCAATAGCATTTACCCCATGCTGTATTTTAGTAGCTAAGATTCTGCCTTTTTTTTTTAACCAAGACAGCCTGGGTTTGGTTCCTAAATCAAGTTATTTCTGGTTTGATATTTGTGTTACTTTTGAAATACCAGCAGTTTGTCACTGCTAGGATATAATAATAACAGATTAAAAAGGATATTTTTAAGAGGTGTATGGTAAAAGTCAGCTTAAGTAAAAGCTGACATTCTAGATGTGTGTGTGTGTGTGTGTGTGTGTAAAAGGGTCTTTATGCGTTTTTTTTTTTTTTTTTTTTTTTTCAAGATGGAGTTTCGCTCTTGTTGCCCAGGCTGGAGTGCAATGGTGCAATCTTAGCTCACTGCAACCTCAGCCTCCCGGGTTCAAGCGATTCTCCCACCTCAGCCCCCCGAGTAGCTGGGATTACAGGCATGCGCCACCACACCTGGCTAATTTTGTATTTTTATTAGAGATGGGGTTACTCCATGTTGGTCAGGCTGATTTTGAACTCCTGACCTCAAGTGATCCACCCGCCTCGACCTCCCAAAGTGCTGGAATTAAAGGCGTGAACCACCACGCCCAGCCGCTTTGTTTGTCTTTTAGGATCTTGTTTTTTAGTTAAACATTTTTTTTCCCTGTTGACTGAATTCTCTTCTCTCCATTTACTTCGTCCTGTTTCTCCTTCCTATTGACATTCTCTGCTACATGAGGGGTCTAAAATAATTTATATTAGCCTGGGATTCCTTAAAGAAAACGGAGAAGACAACGGACTCCTTTTTGGGGAGAAATCTACTTTCCCTTCTGAAACCCCAAAGGTATAAATAGACAAGCTTCTCTCCGATTTAAACTGCTTATTTTTGTACTACATTGCCTGATTTTTTGACTAAAATAGTTATCACAATAGTGGCTGCTCTTGGGTGTTTAAGATAATAAAGGTCATGATTTAGATACTTAGATAAATATCTTTATAACAAAGTGCACTATGTGGCCTAGGTTCTATGGTATCTGCTTTTGGAGATCCAGGAATCAGTGTGGGCTTTTCCCACAGCTTAGAGGTCCAATTAAAAATAGAAACTAAATTAAAGCCTACAGTTCTAAATGAAATTGGTCTTTACATAAAATCTTGTGGTAGATTTCTCTAATTTTATGTTTGACGTGGCATCCATTTTTAATCTCCCTCCAACATACCATAATTTCTCTTCATACTTTGAGATATATATTTAGCTATCTGAATTTCACCTAATAGTTGTTCCATTAGTATGCAAATTCGGAGCCATGTAGCTGACAATTGCCCAGAATAATGAAACAGGTTATCAAGAAATTGAGTCTAAAATAGGAGAAAAAATGGGAAAACTTATGAATGTATGAGATTTACTTTTACATTCATGTCTAAAATATCTATGCATGTATGTGTTTTATGTATGTCTCACTGCCAAAAATATATTAAAAAGCCATAATTATTTCGCTTAAAGAAAGAAAAAGCACTTAAATATTTTTCAGAAAAAATGGAGACTTTAGGACATGATGCTTTTTCAAATTCACATGACTTAAGTAAATCTTTAATAAACAAGCTGGTTTTTAAATTTTTGGATAAATAAAATTAGAAATGTCTTCAGAATTGCAACATATATTATTTTTAGAGATATTGGTCAAGTAGTTTTATATTTATCTCTGCTAAATATTATAAGGTATCAAAATTTCGCATGGGGATTATAAATCTTTAAATGCAACCCAAAAGATAACTATCCTTGTTTAATTATTTATTTTTTTATAAATAAGTCATCTAATATTGTTGATTTAATGAAAACAGCTGAATTCTGAGTTACTGGCAAAAAATAAAACACCTGACATTCACAGGCATTAAAAGTGGTTAAGAGGCAAATAAATTTAAGTAATTACTATCATGGTTTTCATAGGTACTCTGGATAAGCTATTAAAAAAAATTAGGCAAATGCAATGAAATAAGTTCTAAATAAACATACAATTTAGAATCTAAAGAGATATTAAATTAAATAGTAGGTACTTATCAAATATCTAAGTAATTTCCAATTTTTTAACAAATTATATAAAATACTTTTTAAAAATTGTGTTCTTATTTAAAGAAAAATTGGTCAGGTATGGTGGCTCATGCCTGTAATCCCAGCACTTTGGGAGGCTGAGGTGGGCAGATTACCTGAGGTCAGGATTTCGAGACCAGTCTGGTCAACATGGTGAAACCCCGCCTCTACTGAAAAATAGAAAAGTTAGTCGGGCATAGTTGGTTACACCTGTAGTCCCAGCTACGAGAGAGGCTGAGGCAGGAGGATCACTCAAACTTGGGTGGCAGAGGTTGCAGAGAGGTGAGATTGTACCACTGCACTCCAGCCTGGGTGACCGGGCAACACTCTGTCTCAATTTAAAAAAAAAGAAAAAAAAAAGAAAAAAAAATTTCATCTTACTTGAAGGTCCTTTAAAGGTCATTTATAGAACAGTGTAAATGGAACCAGTAAATAAGAGAGATGTAAAAAAAGGTTGCAAATATAATGAAGTATTTGGGGGTAAGAATTTTTCAAAGAAAAATAATTTTATGTAAGGAAGAATCTTGTATGGCAAATTTTGTTCTAAAATAAAATTACTAATTATTTAGAAAAGAGGGGGATTCATGATAAAATTGGCAGTCCAAGCATGTTTTGAAAGATTTGTTTAAGTCGTAATGAGGTTTGTAAGTAGAGGATTCATGGGGGAAAAAGACTTTATGTAATCTAGTTGGCTATAATCTAAGAAAATTATTAATACTAGTTTAGAGATTGGACGTTGACATTAAAAATACACCAATACCCTAATGAATTGGTAAGGACAATAAAATTTTCTTAAGATATTGATTTACCTTTAATAAATATAAAATAGATTCCAATTTTTTAAATCCCAAAGTTCAACTTTTTATTGCATCTCATTGTTTTCAGCTTTCTCTCCCTTTTGAAAAGAACTGAGATAATAGTTCTCTTTCAAATTTTTGATCAATTCCTGTAATTTTTTTCCCGCAGGTTCTAACTGTTGTTGTGGCCTCATGCTGAAAATGTTTTATCTTAAAAGTCTAAAGGAAATGTTTTCTTCTTATATAACATTCTGTGATCATGAATTTAGATTGTTCTATAAAACTGAAAACTTTTACTTGTAACCCAGGACACAATTTTTCTATATCTAACTAATGCAAATACCATTTTCATTGGCTTTGACCTGCAGGTTACCTAAATGGACTGCCAATGGAGAAAAGCAATTACACTGCAGATTTTTTTTTTTTTTTTGACTTTTGGTAACTGGTCTAACAAACAGATTTTATGTTTGATCAAAATAATTTCTATGCCATTGTTATTAAGTTTTTATTTACTTAGGAAAACTGAGACAAACAATTTTCTAAAATTAAGGTTATTACATCCATGTAACTTTCCTTGTGGCTTTTAAAGTACCTGTGCTGATTAGTTACAGGACTTTGACTCCTGGGTCTAAAAAGGACAAGTCCTGCTAAATCTTAAGCACTGACTGTGTTTAAAGACTCACCTTTATATACAGGAGAAGATGACAATCAAAATAAACTGCACTCATGAGACAGGAGGCCAGAATGAAAACTATTCAAGTCCTCTAGGGACAGGGACTGTTGCAGAAGAGGTGGGCATGTGAGATTTTAAGGGCTGATCTTGAGAGATAAAATTAGGTCAGAGTTTCTCCATAAATTAAACATGAACATCAAAGGCACACTGATGCAAGACGAGCATCTGGGTTCCTGTGTCAAATTGACAAGATTTTCTTGGAGCATTAACCCACTTGTTAATAAATAATTATAAAAGGTCATAAAAAGTTTCACAGAACTTAAAATTTAACAGATTGTTTATAAGGTTTGGGAGACAGATTTAATTGTTCTCGTGCCGTGTTTATTAGGGCTTATATTTTAGGAAATTAAGACTCCTATCAAAGAATAAAGGTTTTTGCCTTTTTTTGATATCTATGTGTTGTCACTTTGGCTAAATGAATTTTTTTTTTTTTTTACAGTAACCTGTGATCCTATTTTGTGGTGTCAAGTGTTTTAAACTTTTTATATTTGACAAAATTTCCCAAATCAAATTGTAAATTCAGTTCTTTTGACCTCATTAGTTTTTTTTAATATATATTAGGTCTCTTGAAGTCCAAAAGAGACATATTCAGCCTATTTCGTATTATAAAATCATACAGGAATATGATTTTGGCAACTATAAAATGTTGCTTAATTTCTTCAGATTATATTCTGTAAGTATGCCATTAGTATGTGTTCCAAAGTTGCATGAGATTTCTATGATTCTGATGTGTCTTAGTATATGTTATCAGTAGTAATCATAATTAGTATGTAATATTGTTGTATGCTACTAAAGTAACCAAATTTCCTTGTCAATGGTGTCATTAACCATGACTGTTCCTAGACTGTTGTCATCCACAATTTTTGTGTTACTTTTATCCTCTCATTGGGTAGTTTATAATCAGCTATAGAACTCTAAGGAGCATCTGTAATGTGGCCATACTCTCCTTCTTTCCTCTCCAGCCCAGTTTCCCCTTTAAATATTGAAGCCCTCAAAATCATCTTTGAAGAAAATCACAGACCTCTCTCCTGGACATGTCTTTAACCTTGGCAAAATCAACTTTTTTTTTTTTTAATAAAGGAAAGATATTTAATTCGCTCATGGTTCCACAGGCTGTATAGAAAGCATAATGCTGGCATCTGCTCAGGGAGGCCTCAGTAACTTACAATCATGGCAGAAGGGAACGGGGAAGCAGGTATGTCTTACATGGCTGGAACAAGAGGAAGACAGAGTGGGGGAGGTGCCACTCATTTTTAAACAACCAGATATTGTGAGAACTCTATCACGAGACAGCACGAGGGGGCTAGTGCGAAACCATTAGAAATCACCTCCACAAGCCAATCACCTCCCGCCAGGCCCCACTTCCAACATTGAGGATTATAATTTAACATGAGATTTGGGTGGGGACACAGATCCAAACCATATCATACCATAATCAAGATACTTCCAGTACTGTCACCACAGGATTCCTGGTGCAATTCATTTCTAGCCACCAACTCCACATCCATTCCCTTGCCACTAGCAAAACTAGCTTGTTTTCTATATGTAGAATTCTGTCATTTCACAAATACTGTATAAATGAAATTGTGTAGTGTGTATCCTTTTGAGATTGGATTTTTTTATTCAGTGTAATTTCCTTGAAGTTCATCAAAGTTCGGCAAAATTAACTTCTAAACTGATTGAGACCTGTCTCAGATACTTTTGGCTTACATAGTGTTCTGTTAGTTTAGTCCATGTAATTAACTCCTGTTTTGCTTCAAATCTTTCATTAGTCCACAATCCTCATGAACACATCAGCTGTCTATGACAGTCCTGGATGTTTTTATCTCGATTTTAAAGGCATAATCTTTAGTGTTATCAGAAACCTTCATTTAACATCACCTGTTCAAGTCATACAGCTGACTATACACCATCTTTTATTTTATTTTTACATTTTAATTTTATTTAATTTTTTTAATTTTATGGGTGCATAGTAGGTATATATATTTATGTGCTACATGAGACATTTTGATAGAGACATACAATGTAAAATAAGCACATCATGGAGAATGAACTATCCATCACCTTGAACATTTATTTTTTGAGTTAAAAATAATCCAATTACACTCTTTAAGTTATTTTACAAAGTACAATTAAATTATTATTGACTATAGTCATTTTATTTTGCTTTCAAATAGTAGATCTTATTCATTTTTTTAAATAGGGATTCATTGCATGTGTAGATTCCTTTGGATAATGTGTTAGTCCATTCTCACACTGCTAGTAAAGACATACCAAAGACTGGATAATTGATAAAGGAAAAAGTTTAATTTACTCACAGTTCAGCATGGCTGGGGAGGCCTCAGGAAACGTATTTACAATCATAGCAGAAGCAGAAGAAACATTTCCTTCTTCACATGGTGGCAGCAAGGAGAAGTGCTGAGCAGAATGGGGAAAAACCCCTTATAAAACGATTAAATCTCATGAGAACTCACTCACTATCATAAGAACAGTATGAGGGTAACATGATGATAAATTTTTCTTTTTCAGACTTTAAAAGGTGTCAGACTTTCAATCTCCCCTAGATCTGGGGAAAGGCATAGAAAGGGGAAGAGGGCATTTCTGCATTAATGGAGATTCTCTACAGATATAATATTTTTCCACTTAAGACAGCTTTGCAAGGCCACTTCTGTCAAAATGGCCAATTGGCAGCCATTTCAAAATGTGTCAAAATATTTTGATAAATATATTTTATTTTTCTTTAATATAATGGTCTCTTGATCATCTTTTGTGTACCAAGTGTATAGAGGAGCATATCTAAAACTGAGTACACATGGAAATCACCCATTTGTTTTAAATATTGATGCCTGGTTTCTACCCACAGGGATTCTAATTTAATTAACATGTGGTCTGTACTTAGCATTAGGATTCTTCAAAGATCCTCAGGTAATAATGATATGCAGCAATGTTTCAGAACTATGAAACAAAATTTTTTATTTATTAGCTATAAAAAAATGCCCTTTCTTTCTTCCTTTCTGCCTCCCTCCCTTACTCTATTTATTTCCTTTTCTTTTTATTTCCAATTTTTTTGAAAGTTTTAATGTTTTTGTAAGGAAAGAAAAATGCCACCTACTTGAGCATTCTTACATTTCTTTACCTATTGTATCATCCTCCACATATTTGTTTGCTTATTATTGGTAAAATACTTCCTCCAATACCTTTCCAAAGCCTTGAATTATCTCTGACTCTTAGGCTTTAAATTTCAGCTTTACTGTTTATTAGCTGTATGAAAAACCCACAGAAGCTGAAAGAAGACTGAATTTCAAAAGATTTTGAATCTGATGCATTCCAAAATAGACTAAAATTTGAAAGTAAAATATAACCCATTGTATTAGTCAGGGTTCTCTACTCCTCCAGCAACACCCTCACAGACACACTCAGAAGCAATACTTTACCTGCTATCTAGACATCCGTCACTCCAATCAAGTTGACACCTAATATTCACCGTCACACCCATAAAAGGCATAGTAATTGGATCCCAAAATGAGAAGAAAACCAAACCTCAGTCAGGATAATTTTGTGTGCCACAAAGGGGCTCAAGCCAAGAGAGAATTTTCTATTTATTCCCATTTCTCTTTTCCACCTTTCCCTGACATTGTCAATCTATTCTTTTGCCATTGAAGAGCAGCTATAGAACAGCACTGGGCCAGCACTGTCACAGGCATTTAAACTAGAGTGGCTCCATCTTGAATAAGGGCTGTGTAAAATAAGGCTGAGACTTACTGGGCTGCATTCTCAGGAGATTAGGCATTCTTAGTCACAGGATAATATAGACAGAACAGGATACAGGTCACTAAGATCTTGCTGATAAAATGGGATGCAATAAAGGAGCTGGCCTAAACCACCCAAACCAAGATGGCAACTGAAGTGACCTCTGGTTGTCCTCACTACTCATTATATGCTATTTATAATGCATTAGCATGCTAAAACACACTCTTGTCAGCACCATGACAGTTAACAAATGCCATGGCAATGTCTGGAAGCTACCCTATATGGTCTAAATTGGGGAGGAACACTGTTTCAGGAATTGCTCACCCCTTTTCTGGAAAACTCATGTATAATCCATCCCTCGTTTAGCATAAAATCAACAAATAACTATAAGTATACTCAGTTGAGCAGCCCATGCCACTGCTCTGCCTATAGAGTAGCCATTATTTATTCTTTTACTTTCTTAATAAACTTGTTTTCAATTTATTCTATGGACTCGCCCTGAATTTTTTCTTGCGAGGGGTCCAGGAACCCTCTCTTGGGGTCTGGATTGGAACACCTTCCACTAAAAACACAACTTTAGTATTGAAAGAGAAAAATAATTAATGCACATTAGTTAGCACACGTAATCTACAAAGGACTGAGAAAGCCAGGTTTAAAGAATAGTCTATCTTCATTATTCATGGATTCTATGTTTGTGAATGAATTTGCATTCCTATCATCCTTTGTTGCTTTGATAGATCAACCTTTCAGGTATCATTTTTCTTTTAGCTGAAAAATGTTGTTTGGAACGTCTTATAGTGCAAATTTGTTGGTGATTAATTTTCTCTGCTTCTGTTTTTTTCAGAAGTCATTTTATACCTTAGTTTTTGAAATAAATTTTAATTGGCTATATAATTCTAGATTGACATTAAAAAATTAATAGTTTAAAAATGTTCTAGTTGATATAGTTCTGGTGAGTAGTCTATTGTAAGTTTTATCTTTGTTCCTCTGTCTGTGATGTGTCTTTTTTTCTAGATCTTCTAAGATTGATATGTTTATTAATAGTTTTCAGAAGATTGATTATTATATGCTCTTCTTATTATCATTATTATTATTGTTCAGCATAGGGTTATTATACTTCTTGGATCTTTATATATCTATATTTATGTATTCAAAATAGAATATTTTTTAGCAAATATTTGTCTAAGTATTTTGTCTATCTATTTCCCTTACTGGGATTGATATCTTATATCTTCAAGAAGCTGTTTAAAATTTTTCTAAAATTTACCATTGTTGTATTCATTTTTTTTTTAATCTATTGCAATTTTGTAAGTACACTGATCTTTTTCTGTGCTAATTATACTGAATCCTATCTAGGGCATTTTTCATTGACTATACACAATTTTTTATTTTCAGAGATTCTACCTGAATTTATTTTATATTTTCCATCCCCCTCCTCATTGTGTCCATAAATATAGGAGCCCTAATTTATAATGGCTATATAAATATAATTATGAATTTCATACTTTTAGTCTTTTTTAATGTTTTATTTTTGTTTTTACTTGACATAATAATTATACATATTTGTGGGGTACAAGGTGATGTTCTTATACATATATATTGTGTAATGATAAAATCAGGGTAATTAGCATATTCATCACCTCAAACATTTGACATTTTTTGTAGTGGAATTCAAAAATTCTCTCTTCTAGCTATTTTGAAGTAAGCAATACACTTTTTACCCATCCCCTCAAGTATTTATCCTTTGTGTAACAAATATTCCAATTACTTTCTTTTAGTTTTTTAAAAATGTAAAAGTAAGTTATTGACTATAGTCACCCTGTTGTATTACCACATATTAGGTCTTCTTCATTCTTTTGAACTATTTTATTGTTTTGCATATTAACCATCTTGACCTCCCCCTCACCCCACCCCCCACTACACTTCCTAGCTTCTGGTAACCATACTTTTACTCTCTATGTCTATGAGTTCAATTGATTTGATTTTTAGATCCCACAAATAAGTGAGAGCATGCCATGTTTGTCTTTCTGTGCCTAGCTTCATTCACTACACATAATGATCTCCATTTCTGTTCATGGTGTTGCAAATGACAGAATCAAATTATTTTTATGGCTGAAGAGTACTCCATCATGTATATGAATTGCATTTTCTTCATCCATTCATCTGTTGATGAACACTTAAGTTGCTTCCAAATCTTAGCTATGTCTGTGTTTATTCAAGTATCATGCTCTTTTGGTGACTATCACTCTGTAGTATAATTTGAAGTCAGATAATGTGATTCTTCCAGTTTTGTTCTTTTTTCTTAGGATAGCTTTGTCTGTTCTGGAACTTTTGAGGTTCCATATAATTTTTTTTATATTTCTCTAAAGAATGTCATTGGTATTTTGATGAATATTTCATTGAATCTGTAGATTGCTTTGGATTGTATGGAAATTTTAACAATATTTATTCTTCCAATGCATAAATATACAATTTCTTTCCATTTTTGATGTTCTGTTAAATTTCTTTCATCATTGCTTTGTAGTTTCCAATAAAAAAGATCTTTCACTTCTTTGGTTTTAAGTGAATTCCTAGGTATTTAATTTTATGTGTGGCAATTATAAATGGGATAACTTTATTTATTTATTTGAGACAGAGTTTCACTCTTGTTTCCCAGGTTGGAGTGCAATGGCATGATCTTGGCTCACTGCTACCTCTGCCTCCTGTGATTGAGCGATTCTCCTGCCTTAGCCTCCAGAGTAGCTGAGATTAGAGGCCTGTGCCAGCACGCCTGGTTAATTTTGTATTTTTAGTAGGGACAGGGTTTCATCATGTTTGTCAGACTGGTCTTGAACTCCTGACCTAAGGTGATCCGCCCATCTTGGCCTCCCAAAATTCTGGGATTACAGGCATAAGCTGCTGCCCCCAGGATAAATGGGATAACTTTTAAAATTTCTTCTTCACATTGCTCACTGTGACACATAGAAATGCTACTGGTTTTTGCATGTTGATTTTGTGTTCTGCAATTTCACTGAATTTGTTTATGAGTTCCAATAATTTTTTTGTGTGGAGTGTTTAGGTTTATCATATCATCTGCAAACAAGGGTAATTTTACTTCTTTCTTTCCTATTTTGATGCGTTTTATTTCTTTCTTTTGTCTGATTGCTCTGGGTAGGACTTCCAGTACTGTGTTGAATAATGATGGTCAAAGTGGACACCCTTGTCATCTTCCAGATCTTAGAGGAAAGACTTAGTTTTTCCTCATTCAGTATAATACTAACTGAGGGTCTGTCATATATGGCTTTTATTATGTTGAGGTATGTTCCTTCTATATCCAGTTTTTTGCGCTTGTATTATGAACAGATGTTGAATTTTATCAAATGCTTTTCCAGCATCAGTTGAAATGATTGTATAGTTTTTGTTCTTCATTCTCTTGATATGATATGTCACGTCTGTTGACTTGCATATATTGAACAATCCTTGTCACTGTATTAAATCCCATGTTGTCACAATGAATAATCTTTTTAATGTATTGTCGAAATGTTTAATTAGTTTTCTAGTATTTTGTTGAAGATATTTGCATTAATATTCATCAGATATATTGGCCAGTAATTTTCTTTCTTTGATACATTTTTGTCTGTGTTTTTTGTTGTTGTTGTTGTTTGTTGTTATTTTAAATCAGGGTAATGCTGGCCTAGTAGAATAAGTCTGAATGTATTTGCTTCTTCTCTATTTTTCCAAGTAGTTTGAGTGGGATTGATATTATTTCTCTAAGTGTTCAATAGAATTCAGCAGTGTAGTTTGTCATTGTGTCCCAGGCTTTTTTTTAAAGAGAAAATTTTTATTATGTCTTTAATCTTATTATTTATTATTAATCTGTTTAACTTTTGGATTTCTTCCTAGCTCAATCTGGGTAAGATGTTTGTGTCTCAGAGTTCATCTATTTCTTCTAGATTTTCCAATTTATTGGCAAATAGTTGCTCATAGGAGCCAATAATAATCTTTTGAATTTTTGCAGTAGCTGTTGTAATATCTCCATTTTCATCTCGAATGTTATTTATTTGGATTTTCTCTGTCTTTTTGTTAGTCCAGTTAAAGGTTTGTCAATTTTGTTTAACTTTTCAAATAACCTACTTTCTGTTTCATTGATCTTTTTTATTGTTTTGTTCATTTGCATTTTATTGAAAATGAAATTTATTTCTGCTCTGATCTTTGTTATTTTTTCTACTAAATTAAAGTTTGTTTTGCTGTTGATTTTCCAGTTCTTTAAGATGTGTTAGACTGCTTATTTGAAAATTTTCATCTTTTTTGATGTAGGCACTTCCAGCTATAAACATCCCTCTTAGTACTGCTTTTGCTGTATCCCATAGGTTTTGATATGTTATGTTTCCATTATCTTTTGTTTCAAGAAATTTTTCTATTATCTTCTTAATTTCTTCATTAACCCAGTAGATATTCAGGTACATATTGTTTAATTTTTTGTATTTGTATGGTTTATGAAATTCTCTTGTTATGGATTCCTAATTTTATTCCATTGTGATCAGATAAGATGCTTGATACTCTTTCCAATTTTTTTGGAATGTTTTAAGACTTGATTTGTGAACTAACATAGGGTCAAACCTTGAGAATAATTCATGTGCTGAGGAAAAGAATGTGTTTTCTGCAGCTCTTAGATGAAATTTTCTGTAAATATCTATCAGGTCCATTAGGTCCATAGTGCAGATTAAATTCAATGTTTCTTTGTTGATTTTCTGTCTGGGAGATCAGTCCAATGCTGAAAGAGGGTGTTGAATTCTGTGACTATTATTATATTGAGGCCTATTTTTCTATATATCTTTAATAATAGTTGCTTTATACATCTGGGTGCTCTAGTGTTGGGAGCGTATTTACTTACAATCATTATATCATCTTTTTTAACTGACTTTTTATCATTATATAATGACTATGTTTGTCTCTTCTAATAGTTTTTGTCTTAAAATCTATTTTGTCTGATGTAAGTGTAGTTACTTCAGCTCTTTTTTGGTTTTCATTGGTATGGAACATCATTTGCTAACCATTTATCTTCAGTCTATGTGTATCTTTATAGGTGAAATGTGTTTCTTGCAGGCAATAGATCATTGGGTCTTGTTTTCTCATCCATTAAGCTACTCTATATCCTTTTATTGAAGAGTTTAGTGCATTTTCATTCAATGTTATTATTGGTAAGTAGGAACTTACTACTGCCATTATTTTATTTGTTTTCTGGTAATTTTCTCTCAAGGTATTATTACATTTTTTGCTCTTTATTTTTACGCATTGTTGTATGTTTTTTGAGTTGACGTTACCATGAGGCTTGTAAATTATATCTTATAACCTACTATTTTAAACTAACAACTTTACACTAGTTGCATAAACAAACATGCAACAGAAAACAACTATAATACCCTATACTTTAAATTTGTTCTCACACTTTTTACCTTTTTGTTTTTTCTCTTTATGTCTCATAATATGTCTTGAAAGTTGCCATAGGTATTAATTTTAATTAGTTAAATATTTAATTATTTAATTTTTCTAATTAAGATAAGAATAGTGTGCACACCACAATATCTATGGTATAATATTATGTGTTTTTCTGTGGGTTTATGATTACCAGTGAGTTTTGTGCCTTCAGGTGATTTCTTCTTGCTCAGTAACATCCTTTTCTTTCAAAATGAAGAATTCCCTTTAGCATTTCTTTTAGGATAGTTCTGGTGTTCATAAAATTCCTTAACTTTAGTTTGTTTGGAAAGGTCTTTATTTCTCCTTCATATTTGGGTGATATTTCTGCTGAATATACTATTCTAGGATAATAGTTTTTTCCTTCAGCAATTTAAATATGTTAAACCACTCTCTCCTGGCCTTTAATTTTCACTGAACAGTCTGGAGACAGATGTATTGGAGCTCCATTGTATGTTGTTTGTGTCTTTTCTCTTGCTGCTTTTAGGGTATTTTTTTCATTCTTGATCCAAGGTCCACAGCATACTACCTAGATATTGCTCCTGGTTATTTAAGGCCTATTGGTTCTTTAGTCAGCAGGTGATGAATACTGCCAGGACTTGGTCCGTCCCTTCAAGGAAGCAGTTTCCCTTTTAGCTCAGGGTCTATTTGGAAATGTCACCTTTGAGCTATTGCCTGGAATGGGGGACTCAAAACTCTGTCCGGTGCCGTATCCTACTGTGGCTGAGCTTGTATCCACAATGCCAGACAAAGTCCTCTTTACTGTCTGTTCTCCTCTCCTCTCCTCTCCTTAAGCAGAAGAAAGGAGTCATTTTCATTGTTGTGAGATGTACTGCCTAGAGTTGGGGGAGGAGTGGCACAAGCACTGACTTAGCCACCCTAGCTGTTGTCTCCCTAGGTTACAGGCCACCCTGGTCCACTGGCTCTGAGCCTAGCTCAGTACTAAGAATTGTCTAGGAATTGCAGTTTTTGTGTCCTAGAGTGCCTTTTGAGTTTATCTAGAACTCCAGAGCATGTTGGCCTGTGGTGGCAAGGCTTTCCTGGAAATTCAAGTTCTGACCCCTGGGATGGGAGATTCCCCTCTGGACAGATCTTGTCCAAATGCTCTCTCCATGTGTGGATGCTGGGTGAACCCAGCGCAGCCATGCTCTCTGATATTCAATGTAAAGTTCCCCAGTCACTGCACTCTCCCTCCTCCAACTACATAGACTCTCTGTGCCACACAGCTTCTTTCAGGGGATAGGAGAGGAGTGGTGTCAGTGATTCAAGGCTGTTTCTCCTGCCTTCTTCAATGCCTCTTTCAGTGACATGAAGTTAAAATCAGGTATTATAATTGGTCACCTGATTTTTTTATTCTTACGTTGCTTTTGTATATAGAGATAGTTGTTATAGTTTGGGTGTCCCAGGAAAGGGGACTGATGGTATAGGCTTTTATTTCATCATTTTGCTCCATTCTCTCTCTATTAATAATTTTTTTTTTTTTTGAGATGGACTCTTGCTCTGTCGCCCAGGCTGGAGTGCGGTGGCATGATCTTGGCTCACTGCAACCTGTTAATAAATTTTTTGTGTTCTGACTGCTCCACCAACTGGCCATTTCCTCATTTCTCTCATTCTCCACCGTCCCTCTATTTCTTGATACATTATAATATTAAAATTAGGACAATAAAAACACTACAATAGCTTCTCAGTGTTCAAGTGGAAATAAGATCCATATGTCTCTCATTTTAAATCAAAAGTTTAGTAAGGAAGTTATGTCTAAAACCAAGATAAGCCAAAAGCTAGGCCGCCTGTGCCAAAAACACAGGCAAGTTGTGAATGCAAAGCAGAATTTTTTGAAGGAAATTAAAAGTGTTACTCCAGGGATTACACAAATGATTAGAAATCAAAACAACACTATGGCTGATATAGAGAAAGTTTGAGTTTTCTGAATAGAAGATCAAACCAGCCATAACATACCCTTAAGGCACAGCCTAATTCAGAGCAAGGCCATAACTCTCCAATTTTATGAAGGCTGAGAGAGGTGAGAAAGCTTAAGAAAAACTTGAAACCATCAGTGGTGAGGCATGAGATTTAAGAAACGAAGCCATTACCATAACACAAAAGTGTAAGTTGAAATAGAAAATGCTGTTGTAAAAGCAGCAGCAGGTTATCTAGAAGATGTAGCTAAGATAATTAGTGATGGTGACTACAATAAACAACAGATTTTCTATTGGAAAAATATGCCACATAAGACTTTCATAGCTAAAAGGAGAAGTCAATGCCTGGCTTCAGAGCTTCAAAGGACAGGCTAATTCTCTTGTTAGGGGCTAGCGTAGCTGGTGACTTTAAGTTAGAGCCAGTGCTCATTTACCACGCTGAAAATTCCAGGTTCTTTAATAATTATGCTAAGTCAATCCTGTCTTTGGCCTATGAGTAGAACAACAAAGCCTTGATAAAAGCACATCTGTTTACAACATGGTTTACTGAACATTTTTTTTTTTTTTTGAGATGGAGTCTGGCTGTGTTGCCCAGGCTGGAGTGCAGTGGCACAATCTTGGCTCACTGTGAGCTCCACCTCCTGGGTTCACACCATTCTCCTGCCTCAGCATCCTGAGTAGCTGGGACCACAGGTGCATGTCACCACACCTGGCTAATTTTTTTGTATTTTTAATAGAGACAGGGTTTCACCATGTTAGCCAGGATGGTCTCGGTCTCCTGACCTTGTGATCCGCCCACCTCATCCCCCTAAAGTGCTGGGATTACAGGCGTGGGCCACCATGACTGCCAATTTACTGAACATTTATAGGCTATTGTTAAGACCTACTGTTCAGAAAAAAAATTCATTTGAACATATTGCTATTCATAGACCATGCACCTGGTCCCCCAAGAGCTCTGATGGAGACATACAAGGAGATTAAAATTGTATTGCCTGATAGCAAAACATTCATTTTGCAACCATTGAATCAAGGAGTCTTCTTGACTTTCAAGTATTATTGTTTAGAAAGTACATTTTGTAAGGCTATAACTGCCATAGATAGTGATTCCTCTGATGGATCTTGGCAATGTAAACTGAAAACCTTCTTAAAAGGATTTAATATTTTAAATGCCACTAATGCCATTCATGGATTGGTTGGAAGAGGTCAAAATATCAACATTTATAGGAGTTTGAAAGAAGTTGATTCCAACCTCCATGAATGACGTTGATGAGTCCAGAAGTTCAGCGGACAAGTAATTGCAAATGCTCCAAATGCAGTGGAAATAGCAAGAGAAGTAGAATTAGATGTGAAGCCTGAAGATGTGACTGAATTATTGTGATGTCATTATAAAATTTGAACGGATGAGAAATTGCTTCTTATGGATGAGCAAAGAAAAAAAATTTTTTTTGAGATTGAATCTACTTCTGGTGATGATGCTGTGAACATTGTTAAAATGACAACAAATAGTTTAGAATATTCCATAAAGTTAGTTGATAAAACAGTAGCAGGGTTTTAGAAGATTGGCTCAAATTTTGAAATAAGTTTTACTGTCAGTACTAAAGAAATAGATGATCATTAACATTTTTTGGCAATAAAAATTCTAAATAAAGGCAGGTACATTGTTATTTAAACATAAAGCTAAATTGTGCACCCATAATAGACAGTACCATATAAACATAACTTTTATGTACACTAGAAAATAAAATAACTTGTGTGATTTGCTTTTTTGGGATATTTGCTTTATTGTGGTGATCTAAAGTTGAACCAGAATATCTATGAGATAGGGCTCTATTTCTAACAGGTTGTTGTTTTGTTGTTGAATCTTTAGAGTTTTCTCTATATATGAGCATATCATCTACGAACAAATAATATTACTTCTTCTCTATAAACTTGGATGCCTAATATTTCTTTTTCTAGTGTGATTTCTCTAGCTTCAACTCTCAGTACTATGTTGAAAAGAAGTGGTTAGAGTGAGCAGCTGTGCCTTATATCATATTTTAAAGGGAAAGTGTTCAGTTTTTCCTTCATTTATTATGATGTTTGCTGTGGTATTTTTACATATATGTTTTTTAATGTTAAGGTAAGTTCCTTCTGTATCTATCTGAGAGTTTTAATCATGAATGAATGTTTTTTTCTGTGCCAATTTACATGATCATTTGTTTTCATTGTGTTAATGTCTTACATGACATTAACTGAGTTTTGTACATTGAACCACCCTTGCACTCTAGTGGTACATATCATTTGATCATGGTGAATAATCCTTTTAATGCGCTTTGCTGGCATTTTATTGAAGATTCTTACATTTTGTCCATCAAAATTATTTCCCTGTAGTTTTTTGTAGTGTCTTTAGTTTTTGTATCAGGGTGATGTTGGCCTCACAAAATGTGTTTGGAAGTTGTTGTGAATATATTCTAGGTAAGTGATTGGAAAATGTGTTGTAAAATGCAGTAATCAGTAGAAACATGCCAGTATCAGGATAACCACTGCAGCCCAAAGTACTTCTTTCCTGACCTTTAGAAATGTTGACCAGATTGTAAAGAACCCAAAGAATCCCTTTAGGTAGAGAGTAAATAAATTAAGAAAGTAATCAGATGCTTTAACAGACCATCAGTGACATTTTTCTTCTTTTTTTTCCTACTTTCCTTTTTTTTTTCATGGTATAAAGTTTACATAAATCACATTGTAGAGATCTTCCTCATTTTCCTGTTGCCCAAGGCTACCTTGTATATAAATTCTTCTTGAATAAGGTTTTGACTACCTAACAACCTGGAAAGTTCTGCCTCTTTATTTGGTCTGCACTTGTCTTCTTCTTATGGAGAGTGAGGCTTGGTTCCAGTAGGGTGTTTTCTGAACAAATGTGTTTCCTCTTCTATTTTTTGAAAGCATTTAAGAGGTATTAATATTGCTTTTTTGAATGCTTAGTAGAATTCGCCCATAAAAGCATCTGACCCTGGGCTGCTCACTGTTGAGAAATTTTGGATTACTGATTTAATCTTCTTTATTTTTATTTGTCTATTCAGATTTTCTATTTTTTCATGATTCAGTCTTGATAGGTTGTATGTTAAGAAATTTATCCATTTATTCTAGGTTATCCAATTTGTTGGCATATAATTGTTCATAACATTTTCTTATGATCCTTTGTATTTTGGTCGTGTCAGCTGTAATGTCTCCATTTTTATTTTGGATTTTATCTATTTAAGCCTTCTCTTTTTTTTTTTTAGTTTACCTAAAAGATTATTGATTTTGTCTACCTTTTCAAATAAGCAACTCTGTGTTTTGTTGATTTTTCACCTTTTTAGTCTTTTATTTATTTCTTCACTGATCTTTGTTATTTTCTTTCTGCTATTAATTTTGTGCTTATTCTGTTCTCCTTTTGCTAATAATTTGAGGTGTAATTGTAGGTAGCTTATTTGAAATATATATATATTTTTGATATGGACATTTGTTGCTATAAACCTCTCCCTTAGGACTGCTTTTGCTGCATCCCACAGATTTTGGTCTGTTGTGTTTTGTTTTTCATTTGTCTTAAGAAACTTTTTAAAATCCTGTTATGATTTTCTGTTTGACACATTATTCAAGAGTGTGTTTAGTTTTCATGTATTTGTAATTTTCTCTTTCTCTCTTTTTTTGCTGTTATTAAGTTCTTTTATTCCACTGTGGTCAGTAAAAATATTTGCAATGATTTTAATCTTTTTAAATTTGCGGAGTCTTGTTTTTTGACCTAACATGTTATCTCTCCTGGAAAATGTTCCATATGTGCTTAAGAAGAATGTATATTCTGCTGTTGAATGGAAATGTGTCTTTTAGATCCTTTAGGCCTGTAGTGTTATTCAAGTCAATTATTGTCTTAGTGACTTTCTTTCTAGATGTTCTATGTATTATTGAAAATGTGGTATTGAAATCCACTCTTACTACCCTAATCGTGTCAATTTCTCCCTTTATATCTGTCAATATTTGCTTTATATATGTAGGTACTGTGATGTTTGGTACCCATATATTCATAATTTTATAATCTCCAGGGTTGAATTGACACCTTAATCATTATATAATAAGCTTCTTATCCTCTAAAGATATTTTTAGATTTTAGGTTTCTACAAATACAGTCACTCCTACTTTCTTGTGCTTACAATTTGCACGAAATAAAATTTTCCATCCTTTGGCTTTTAGCTTATACATTTCTTTAAATATAAAGCAAGTCTCGTGTATATAACCATAGTTGGATATTATTGTTTTATGCACTCTGTATCTTTTTATTGGTAATTTTTTCTATCTATATGTAAAGTAATTATTGGTAAGTGAGGGGTTACTATTACCATTTTGGGAATTTTTGTCTGTTGTGCAGTCGTTTGTTTCTTCCTCTCTGTTTTTGTATTTGATAATTTTGTAATTATTTTGCTTTGATTCATTTCTATTTATCTGTTGTTTGTATATTAATGCTTTTTCTTTCTGGTGAGCTTTATGCTTGTGAAAGCATCTTGTAGCTATAGCCTTCTATTTTAATTTTAAAACAATTTAACTTTAATCTCTTATAGAAACTCTATAGTTTTACTCCCCTTCACACCCAATGTGTTCTTACAGTCAGAATTTGTTCCTTATTATATTGTGTATTCATTAACAAATTATTACTTTTTAACTTTCATAATAGATTTAAAATAATTTATGCTCCACCATTAGAATTTTAACATCAGTGTGTATTTTTCTATACATTTACCTTTACCAGTGGGATTTATGCTTTCATGTTGCTGCATAACATGTTTTATTTTAGTTTTAAAAACTTCTTTAAGCTTTAGCCCATAAGGAAAGTCTAGTGGTGACAAATATCCATGGGTTTGTGTTTGTCTGTGAAAGATTTTATCTCTCCTTCACTTATAAAAGAAAATTGCAGCCTAGGCAACTGAGTGAGACTCCTGTCCAGTTAGATAGATAGAGAGATAGAGAGATAGATAGATAGATAGATAGATAGATTAGATAGATAGATAGATAGATAGATAGAAAGATAGATAGATAGAGTTAGCTGGGTGTGGTGGTAGGCACTTGCAGTCTCAGCTACTCGGGAATTTGAGGTGGAAGAATTGCTTGAGCCAAGGAGTTTGGGGCTGCAAGAAACTATGATTGCAACCCTGCTCTCCAGCCTTGGTGACATAGTGAGACAGAGAGACAGACAGAAAGAGAGAAAGAAAAAGAAAGCAAGCAAGAAAGAAAACAAGAGAAAGAAAGAAAGAATGAATGAATGAATCAGAAAGAAGAAAATGAAAGCAAGAAAACAAAGAAGAAAAAAATTAAAAAGAAGGAAAGAAAGTAAAAAAAGAAAGAAAGGAAGAAAGAAAGAAAGAGAAAAAGAAAGAAGAAAGAAAGAAGGAGGGAATAAAGGAAGACACATAGAGGGGTACAACATACACTGAGCCTTTTCAGAGGGTGGAGGGTAGGAGGAGGGAGAAGATCAAGAAAAATAATTAATGGGTACTAGACTTAATACCTGTGTCTTGAGATATTCTGGACAACAAACCTTCATGACACAAATTTACCTATGTAACAGACCTTCATTTGTAACCCTAAACTTAAAATATAAAAAAAGACAAAATCAATAAACAGACATTTCACTGCATAGGATATACAGATGGCAGAGAAACACATGAAAAATTGTTCAACAATATTAGTCTTTAGCAAAACTGAAACCACAACAAGATATTGCTATATATCTACGATAATGGCTAAAATAAACATGTTATAAACATCTGAACATGAGTGAATATGTGTATGTATGTGTAAATAATGACATAAACAAAATTTAAAATGACAACACCAAATGTTTGTTGGAATGCCAGTCAGATACTTTTACTCATCCATGGGAATATAAAGTGATACAGACACCTGGAAAACAGTTTGGCCATTTCTCTTGAAAGTAACGATGCAATTATCATACAGCTTCCATACAGCTTAGTTAGTGCACTCTGGCATTTATCTCAGAGAAATGAAAACATATTCACATCAATATTGTACACAAATGTTTATAACCATGTTATTGAGAGTAACCATAATTGGAAGCAATCAGAAATAAAAATAAAGAAAGGAAGGAAGAAACAAAGGAGACAGTAATAAAATTTTACTTATAGTTCCATTGGTTAGCAGTTTTATTTTCCTTTAGTGCTTTGCATATGATATCTCCCTCTTGACCTGCAAGACTTTTGATAAGAAATCTGCTTATTAATTTTTGGAAAGGTTCCTTTATATGTGATGTGTCACTTTTCATCGTTGTTTTCAGAATTCTCTCCTCATTCTTGATTTTTGACAATTTGTTTATTACGTCTTGGTGCAGTCTTCTTTGGGTTGAAACTATTTGATAACTTGTGAGCCTTAAGAACCTAGTTATATATTTCCATCTCAAGATTTGAAAATTTTTGTCAGGCACGGTGGCTCACACCTGTAATCCCACATTTTGGGAGGCTGAGGCAGTCGGATCACCTGAGGTCGGGAGTTCGAGACCAGCCTGACCAACATGGAGAAACCCATCTCTACTAAAAATACAAAATTATCCGGGTGTGTTGGCACATGCCTGTAATCCCAGCTACTTGGGAGGCTGAGTCAGAAGAATTGGTTGAACCCAGGAGGCGGAGGTTGCGGTGTGAGCTGAGATCGCACTATTGCTCTCTGGCCTGGGTAACAAGACTGAAACTCCATCTCAAAAAAAAAAAATAAATAAATAAACAAAAATTTTAGGACATTTTAGGACATCAGTTCTTCATATAAGCATATGCCCCTTTATTATTCATAGCTCCTTCTGTGATTTTCATAATGCATACATTAGGTCTCCTGATGATATCCCATGAATTCCATACAATTTCTAAAATCTTTTTCATTCTTTTTTTCTTTTTCCTTCTCTGGCTGCATAATTCGAAATGACCTGTCTTTGAATTTACAGATTCTTTCTACTGTTGAAGCTGTCTAATGTATTTTTTTTTTTGTTTCATTCGCTGTTTTTCAACTCCAGAATTTGTTTTGTTTTTAATGACTTCTACCTCTTTCTTGAACTTGTTTTGCTCATATATTATTTTTCTGATTTATCGAGTTTTCTATTTGTATTTTCTTATTGTTCATTGAGCTTCTCTAAAATAATTAATTTGAACTATTTGTCAGGCAATTCACAGATCTCAATTTTTAGAGTGCCAGTTATTAGAAGATTACTGTATTCATTTATTGGTGTGAATTTTCCTTATTTTTCCCTTGTAACTTTGTATAAAGGTCTCCATATTAGATAAAGCACACACCTTTTGCATACTTTAATTACTAGCTTTGGTGGAAAGAAATATTTTCATATGGGTGAATGCAAGGGTGCTAGCTGTTTTGGTGTGGTTGCTCTACTTCTGTGAGAGACAGGCACAGTAATGCCTTGGCCCTGATGAGGCAATGGTGGTCCAGTAGTGTAGATTTTAAGCTGCTCTGTCTGCTGAGGTCAGTATTGGTGAAGATTGTGGGAGGTCCTTGGTCACCAAGGCTGTAAGTATCTGCTGTGGCATTACAAGACACTGGGGACCTTTGATGCCATGCTACTGAAGGGTACGAATATCCTTTCATTCTCTTTTTTTTCCCAAAAAGGTTAAATGGCAGTCCAGAGGGTCACTCTTATCACCAGTGTGTGGGTGCACACACAGTGGCAGTAGCACCAATGTCCAGAATATGGTCATATGCGGAGCAGCTACAGCTTGAAATTTGAAGCTGGAATCAGGCAGGAGTGATTCTGATTCTGAGTCTTAATTTTGATTTTGATTTTGAATGTTAACACAGGTACTGTATTTTTCAAAGATCTACGTATACATACAAATCGAGGCAAAGCCTGATAATCATGGTGATTACAGAAATGTTAGTGACACTGAAAGCAAAGCAATGTCTTGTTATTATGAGAGGTTTTATAAGAAATGATAATTATAGCAAATAAAAGACAGCAGGGAAGAATAAAAAAAAATTGGGTATCAGGGTCATGGTTCCCCAAATTTAATGTGCTAGGAATCACCTGGGATATTTGTTTAAAATGCATATTTTTTAGCTCTAGATGTTCTGTCAATCAAATTTGCAGATATGGTATAGCATACAGCTTTACAAGATGCCTAGGTGATTTTGATCTGAAAGCTTGAAAATTATGTATCAAAGGAAAAGACTTTTGACAAGATTCTTGGAACTTTGTGACTTCTTTTTTGGGATATAAAATTCAAAATTAAATTATCTTATATAACATAAAATTCTCTGCTATAGTCTGAACATTTGCTTCCTTCCAAAATTCATATTCTGAAATATATTTCTCAAATGAATGGTATTAAGAGGTGGGGTCTTTGGGAAGTTATTTGGTCATGAGGGTAGAGTCCTCATGAATGGGATTAATGCCTTAATAAAGGGCTGAAGAGACTAAAGTTCTTCCCCTCTACCATGTGAGGACACAGACAGAGGGTGACTTTTATGAATCAAACAATAGACCCTCACTAAACATGAAATCTGCTAGTGCCTTGATCATGGAAATTCTTAGTGTTAGAATTCAAAGAAATACATTTCTGTTATTTATAAGCTACCCTGTCAAGGTTATTTTGTTTATAGTATCCCATATGAACTGGACATTCCCTTTATGTAATATAAAATCTAGATTACTAAAAAGTAAAAAGAAACCTCTCACACATACTTTCTTTGCTTAAAACAAATACATATTCAGAACTTTATAGATATATATAGACAAATATTTATTTATATGAGTTTACTTTTCTACTTAATACACAAAACATAAGTGATTGACTAGGTTGATATCATCTCTGTTTCTCTATTTGCTAAAGTCACTCTATTGATTGGTTTTTGACACATTTATTTTATTTACCCCATAAGATTTGCTTAATAGTAAGTTATTATTTATTCTAAGCAAGACATTAGAAATATTGCATCACTATATTCATAAATCCAGACACATTGATATTTTATTTCCAGAAATATTGGTAATGTCAGGAAAGACTTTTTGTAGCCTTAACTCTTCTATGGTATGTGCTATTGCAAAATAAGAATACTATTAATTAAAGTAACTTACGTTTAATATTATATTGATGAAATTACCTACTGTACATTTCAAAATGCTATAAGTAATCTATGAGATATGTAATCTCTGACTTGCATGTATGGATTTTCTTCACCTATTTATTTCTCCTTATTGTCCTAGTCAACCTTGCAATTTTCTTGTTCTTTAGAGGCAGCAGTTGTTATTTTTCCTCCATTGTTCCTGTGTGGAAAAGGGCCTGTCTGGTAAAATTTCTTTGAAAACAGATGTACTTGGAATGATTTCAATTAACTAGAAATGACTTCCTTCTTTATGAAATACTTAATCCACCACATGAGCAAAATAAATCAACTATAAAGTAGGGAGGAGCCATTAAAAAGGAGTGAAGAAGAAGTATGCTTTAGTAAGAGCCAAACAACATATTGAGTCCACTTTCTGAGTAAAACTAGTAATAGCACAGCAAGTCTATCGATAAATATGAGTTAAAAATAATGAAATTTTAATAAAACATTATATATGCAAAGTTATCAAAGATGAAGACTTTTATTATTTAGTACTTTAGACTGACATTTCCCCAAAAAACCTTGTCAAATGCCATATTTTTGTCTTCTATAAGATTTAATTTAGATAGATTTGCGTAGCTAATGTTGGGTTACTTTTCTAACGTTTGAATTGTGACTATATTATTTATAGACACAAAGTAACTTTGAGAGCAGAGGTGGACAAAAGGAGAGAATTAAATGAGTTTAGATTATTTAAAACATTAGTAATTGAATGAAAATTAAAGCAGTAAACAATACATAAACAAGAAGAAATAAAGAAAATCCTTTTGAACAAAGTTCAAGTTGTACAAAAATATATCTTTGTCTGTACAGCTGGTACACACATTTAAAATCTGTCATTCTATCAAAAAAACATGGTCCTCCATCAGCTATACTCCTCCAAACATAAGAGGGCAATTTAAAATGAGATAATTGCAAAAACCATTCTTTTCTCAATACTAATGTTATAATTCAGGGATACACAAACTAGGTGGTCCTTAGGCTAAATCCAGTCCACCATTGGTTTTACATTTTTCAATGATTGCAAAAAAATCGAAAGAACAGTTTATGATATATGAAGATGACATATAATTCAAATTTCAGTGTCTATGATGAAGTTTTATTAGAATGCAGTGATGCTAATTTATTTGTCTATTTTCTATGGCTGCTTTAGCATTACAATAGCAGAGATCAATATTTATAACAGAGACCATATGGACCACAAAGCATAAAATATTTGTAATCTGGCCTTTTGTAGGAGAAGTTTGATAATGCCTGTTCTAATTCAATAAACATTTCTGAGTATTTCAGCAGGCCAACTACTTCACTAGGAAGCCAAAACTTAGACTCTTAAATATGGCTAATTCCACAGTGTAGAGGCACATTTATCATTTCTTCCTTGACTCACATTACCTTTCTCATTTGTATATGTCTCCTCTCTTGTATATGTATTTTCTCATTTGTATATGTATCTTCACATAAAATCTTTGAAGGTAATCCTTGTACCTTTTATATATTCTAGTTACCTTTTTCTTCACTATTTATACAGTGCTTGCAGTTCATAGATCCTCAAATAATTTTAACAAGATAGGTAAATTACATAGTTGATCATATTAAAGGCATATAAGGATGAATTTATCTCTTTGTACTCATAATTTTATTATTAATTTTTGGGCTAATGTCCTCACAAAATTAACAAGTAATGAATAAAATGACAAACATATCTTAATCCATTACATTCTTTGGTCATATGTTCTAATTTTAATTTTTCCAAAAGCGAGTTGCTTCTTGTGGCTTGCTATCTCCCAATATTTATTTTCTGAGTTGTGATAATAACTATGTTATCAGAGTAATTAAAAAGTATATGTAAAAGAAAGAAATTATTAGCATATGAGTCAAAGACATCCCCTGTATTTCCTTCCACTCTCAAGTTAAAGAGGGATGAGAGTTCAACACCATATTGATTCTTTGGAACATATTGATGGGATATGAAGAAAAATATCTTTCCTAGGCTCTGTGCACTGCAGGGCATATGCTTGCAGTCCTTAGTGATCTAGAGAGTTCAGTGTGGCCAGTATGTCAAAACTAAAGTTTTCAGTCCATTTAAATCTTTATAATGGATAGCATTTGGAGAAAAACTGTTTCTTTCTTATAAAATATTGGAAATGAAGGTTTGAGAACATTAGCAACACATATGATAGGAGACATGAAGAGAGGAATTGTGTTTAGAAAAGTTTCCCTTTTCTTTCTTCTAAAAATACAAGTAATAAAATTATATTATTGTTTAAAGTATTTCTTTTCCCATAGACCTGAGTTTAGAATAGAATAGTGAACAAAAGCCAGAAAATTATTGCTTTATCAGCATTAAAATTGTGGTGGTGGTGGCAGAATTTGGACCTAGTCTATAGTACTTAGATGGATATGGGAGCATTTTCATCATAGTTTCCTGAATCTTGTAGTTATGTTATTAAAGCCTAAAATGGGATGTGGTGCAAGGTGATACGTTACTTGAAATATTACCAGAAAGGGAGATATTATAATGATCATACTGAATTCGGAACTACTTTTTTCCCCTTCAGAAAATACTCAATTTGGGACTGTATGTTCCAGAGGGAAAAATAATTATATGGCAAAATACAAATTAACTAAATAGAAGGAATATGAAAAAATGATCTTGTAAACAATTGGTTATTTTCTTTATCCTTTATTTCAAAACATCTGGTTTTGAAAGAAAACAGAGGTTATTCTGGGAAGAAAGAGAAGGTCAATCACAGGCACTTCTTTCAAAGCTGAATCACTTTTCTATCAACAAAGGCCTGATAAATAATATGGTGAATTATGCACCTGTGATTATGGTCCTTGGACAGGATTTAGAATGAAAGGAAAAAAACTTACAGGAAACATTACGTCATGGATGTGAGAAAAGAATGTTGAGCTGTGGTAAATATATATGATTGAGAGGATAAAGGATAGCTGAGAGGTAGAGACATGCCTAAGCAAGACATATGAGAGCTTAGGAAGTGCTACACTAAGAACGTTCCTGGATTTAAAGCTCCAAAGAGTAGCTATGCTATGTGGAATGGTTCTTAATGAGGATATTGGCACTCAACAATTTGTTGTACAGCTAAGGCACTGCTGACTTTTTCTCTGACTTACAAGTCTGGCAGATAAGATAAAAAAATAAAATGCATGTACATACAAACACACATACACACACAACTCTGGGTACTTCCAGAGTTTAAGAAAAGCAATAAATAACGCAAATTATGTTAGGGTTATGTCTTGACTTTCCAGCTATGCTTGTATTTAACATCTCAATGGCAAAAAGCCTTGGGAGACCTAGCTCCATGAGCATTATATTTACCTTTTGTTTTTCCTGCATAACTGATGCATCCAGCTAGGTTCAAATTCCTTACATATCTTCTTCTTCTTTTTTTTTTTTTCAAATTTAATCTTCTTAATAGTCTCTGAGATAGGTAATACTCTAATTCCAAATTTTACAGATGAGAAGATGAGGTGTGAAAACATGAGCCCTGAATTTTGTATGCCCATCTGTCTGTATAGGCTACTGCTACTTGCATTCCTAATAAAATATTTCTTCCATATATTATTATTCTTTTTGGGTAACTTTCAAGGTGCTCAGTGCCTACAGACCAAGTAATGTAATTTTATGAGGTGTTTTTTAATTACTAGATATTTGTTTTTTAATAGTTCTGTAAATTTTCAGTGAGCCTGTTTTACTCTTGTTATTGACATAGCAAAATCTGAATCTCCATGTAGCAGGTTAAGGAGCTATCATTATAAATCATGTAAAAAAGTATCCAATCACTTGGAACTAAATTGATTCCTTTGCCCCTCAAATCACTGATCTTGAAACAAAATCAGAAACTTGGCAAGATGGGCTTAAATTCTTAAATGAAAAGACTCAAACAATACAATCTGAACTACAGACCTCTAAAGCTCTCTCAGGAGTTTTAATTAAGGATAATGCTGTTCTCTTCAGGTGAGAGAGAGAGAGACTTTAAAACTTCATGAAAAAAATAAAAAAAGCAATGGATCTTAAATGCATGTGAGAACTCAGAGAGAAATGCTACATACTAATCCTTCTGCTATAATTGAAGCTATTTTGAAGATTTAATTCTCACCCCTCCCTTTTTGCCAAAGGCTAATGCCTTTGCATGCCAATGATAAGGTTCAATATCCACACAAGCTCAGAGATGTCTTCCTTGGGGCTTTCGGAAGCAGTGCTGTAGATAAAGATAGAATTGCCTCTATTATAAGAGAAGGAATTAAGTATGAAATATAAAGTGCTTTCTCCTTTTAATATCCCTTTGCTTTTTATTCAAAGGTCTTTGGGCTTTCTCCCAGAGAGGTACTATTTTACCTTTGACAACACTTTCTATCCTCATAGACTGTGATTCATTTGCTTTACCACTGAATAAAAAAATTAAAAACCAATAAACAGCTGGGCATGGTCGCACACACCTGTAATCCCAGCAGTTTGGGAGGCCGAGGCAGGCAGATCTCTTGAGGTCAGGAGCTCGAGACCAGCCTGGCCAACATGGCGAAACCCCATCTCTACTAAAAATACAAAAATTATCTGGACATGGTGGCAGGTGCCTGTAGTCCCAGCTACTTGGGAGGCTGAGTTAGGAGAATCGCTTGAACCTGGGAGGTGGAGGTTGCAGTGCACCGAGACTGTGACACTGCACTCCAGCCTGGGCAACAGAGTGAGACTCAGTCTCAAAAACAAACAACAACAACAACAACAACAAACCAATAAACAAACATTCTCCATAAGACAATACAATAGAGTAGTCCTCATCCATAGTACAAAATTAGCCAAGACCTACGGTGTTTGGATCATGGAGAGTTAGAAAAGATAGTGTTGATAAATTTTTTAAATGGTATAATTTAAGACGGAAGGTACCACATTAAAAAAATTGAGTTTCCCATTTTCTTCTTAAAAAATTCCATCTGCTATATTGGGTTTTAATTTTTGCATGGAAAAAGTAACTTATATTTTGTGGTGGCCTGTGGTGTCTCCAGTCTACCATATATGCCAACCCTTCATATTAATCCAAATATCTGCCAGTGCTTTTGTAGACTTTTGAGATTTCCACATCTGCATGGCATTTATTCATGTGATATTCATGGCTTTAATTATCTGCAAGCAGATTTCAAGTTCCAGGATATAAAATAATGTGTCACTTTACTGAGGATCATATTAACTATGTCTGCTGTAAAATAGTGTACAGTAGCATATCATTGAGTTAGAGAGTGGCCATACCCCATTTCCATTTTCTTCATCTCATTCCAATATTTTATTTTTCAATTCATTAATGAAGGTAAAATAATTTAAAAGTAAACAGTCCAAATGCAGTGGCTCATGCCTATAATCTTAGCACTTTGAAAGTCCAAGGCACGAGGATTGCTTGAGCCCAGTAGTCTGAGACCAGCTTGAGCAACATAGTGAGATTCTATCTTTACAATAAATTTTAAAAATTAGCTAGGAATGGTGGCATGTGCCTGTAGTTTCAGCAACTCTGGAAGCTTAGGTAGGAGGATCACTTGAGCCTGGGAGGCCCAGGCAGTGAGCTGTAATCATGTCACTGCACTCTGCCTGGATAACGAAGTGAGATTCTGTCTCAAAAAAGAAAAAATAAATAAAATAAATACACAAGAAAATAAAAAACATTACAATGATATTAGTTTTTGCTTTGATAAATGACCCTTAGGAGAAATCCAAATTCAATTCTCATTGTAGAAAACAAAAAATAATGAATATATCTAAAAGTGATATATTTAATGAGTGATGTTATATTCATTAGTGGGCTTGATTCATGCCATGATGAAAGCAACATGGATATTTTATGAAAAAATGTAAGAAGATATTTTTAGAATACTCCTAATGGATGTTACAGCTAAAACAAAATTATCAGATAAAAGAGAAAACCTAAGTGGGAATTAAAATTGCAGTTTAGTTGAGATATGAATATACTGCACAAGGAATATATAACAATACCTAGCAACGTGGTTTTAAAAGAATCTACAAAATAGATTATACAAATACTCCATAAATTACTGGGAGGTAAATGAGACAAACAGGGGTTTATTTCAAGTAAAATCTAATTGTAAAATTTTAAGAAGTTTTTTTTTATATAATCCATTCAGTTATACCACTAATATTTGTTGAATGACAATTAAAACCATGCATTGTTCTTTCACCTAAGTACTCTTATAGCCCAATGGGGGAGATAGGCATTAAATAATTAATTACACAAACATGTCAGTTGCACCAGAAGATTGTTCGATGCAATTTATTAAATTGTTACCAGGGCATGGAAGAAGGGAGACGGTGAGGAATAGATACTGGATTTATCTTATAGATGATGAGACTATTACAAAATTAGATACTAGTCATGGTTGCACAATTCTGCATATGCTAAAAATCCTTGAATTGTACACTTTAGTGAAGTCAATTTTATGTCAATTATACCTCAAAATAGTAAGTATTTTTAAAAATATGCCTCTTTGTGCCTCAAAGTCCTCCCTCCAGTGACATTTCTAAAGCTTGGAAGAATATTTAATGTCATTTCTATGGCCTCTTTGGACCCCAATTTTAAGGAAATATTTCTCCATCCTCAGCTGCTACCATTCTGTGCTTTATTAACTGTGTTCAATTACAGACCACCTTGCTGTTCTTAATTGCCACACTTATTCTTGCCTAGTGCCTTCACCCTTGCTATTCCTCTTCCTGGGAAGTTAGTAACCTGAATAATTTGATAGTTCACTCTCTTTTTTACATTGAAATCTCTGTTTGAATACAAAATATTTAGAGATGCTGTTTTTGAATGCAGTATGTGAAATAGCTCATTTCCTCCACCTCCTTCAACCATCCACTTATTTATATTTATTTTTATAAGCTTTAATACTTCTTATTGTACATATAATGACTTATTATTTATGTTTTTAGTATTCTATTTAATGAGACAAAACTTTTGTTTTATTTACTTACATAATTTAGGAATTTTTCCTGAGTTAAATAGAAAAATGTAGGAGTGAATTAAATATGCTGAGTTTGTTGTACATGCCAATTAACACTTGTCTTAGTTTTGTCATCTGCAAGATGTGAATAATAATATATTAGAGTAAGAGAATAATAATATTCTATTTTGGGAATATTTAATGGTTGAATGAAATAATGTGTGCAAAATATCTGGCATGTACTCTGCTTAGCTATCCTAGAAGACAGACATCCAAAGCTAACTTTTACTTCATAGAAATTATAGAGCTTCTGCATTTTATCACAGCTTCATGGACACAATCACATAGAAGCACTAATAATTTTACCCTATTTTAAAAACATCTATACTTAAATTCCAAGAAATGAAAGAGAAAAAAAAAGAGAGAAGGAAAGTAAGAAGCAAAACATTCAAGGTTTAAATGTAAGATACTTTTATATCTTAAAAGTGGATATTGTTAGTGATTTCTTGAATTGCTTCACTTAATGTCACAAAAGTCTCTGGAGTAATTGGATTACTTGTCCCACAGCACTTGCTAAAGGAAAGAATTATTCAGGCCTGCTGATTTATCCACAGAAATAATCTGCAGAATGAAGACTTGAGTGCTGAACCAATTTTATGCTGTCAACATCTAAAAGAGTGTTGCCCAAAGGAGAGCCTAAAAGCTGAGGATCTGAACATTCTGCAGGTTTTCTTGCTTTTATTAATATAATAGGAATGATACTGTGCTACATCTTCTTCCCAATACCATATATATGTTTTATATATATATGATATATATGTGTGTGTTATATATGTTATAATGTTTATATGTTATATATATGTGTGTGTGTATATGTATACATATACACACACACATACACAACCTTGAATAAAAGTACCAAGTTGTTGAACATAGAACATGTACTTAAGTATCTGAACTGTCCAATCATTTATTCAGGCGAGAATCATGTAATGCATGCCAATGTTTTCATGGGTATGCTTGCCCTGGGGACTATAGTAAAAAATAAAACAAAGACACCGTATGTCTTCATGGAGATTACAGTGTCATGGTGGATACAGGCATTAAACCAACTAGCAAAAATATACAAAATAAATATTTTCATTTTAAAAGAGTTATGGGTTAGGAGGAAAAAACAGCAACATCTAGATTCCAAGTAGAGAAAAATGGAGGGATAATTTAATTTGGACTGGAATTAAGACAGAATTCCTTAAGCGAATGACTTGAGTAAAAGACTGCTAATTTAGTGAGAAGCAGTCAGGAAACCTGAGGGAGTTATAGGTTAAAACCATAACCAAAAAGTGATATGTACACATTCCTGCAAGAAGAGATATCTGAGACTATTTCATAAAAGAAATATAGTGTCTGGGAAACAGAAATGAAGGAGGCACATTTTTAAAGGTGGGGCTAAAAGAGTAGGCAAGGAACAGAACTTGCAAGAACTTTTAGTTTATTTTTATTTTTTAAAATGCATTATTAAAGGGCTTTAAAAAGAAATAATGGCAGTTTTAAAAATTAGTTTTATGGAGGAGGGGACTATCTCAATCAGTTTTTTTTTTTTGTTTTAAAGATTACAAGTGTTTTTTGTTAGGAGGCTATTGCTTCATTTTAAGTAAGAGGTGAGTTGGTTTGGGCTGGGATATTAGGGCAGTAGTAATGGATAGACATGAATAGATTGGATTTTTTTTGGAGGTTTAATTGACAAAATGTGAAGGAAGAGGAAAAGTGAGTCAAAAAACGACCAGTGCAATTATTTATTAAGAAATATCTATGATGAAGGCCCTTGTGATACCTGTGACACAACCCCAAGTCATAAACACAGTCCCAACCTTTCATCTAGATCAAGAACGAATAACATTTTTTGTAGTTTTCTCACAGACATAACTAATAATGATAACACTATCTAACTTTATTGATTATATACATGCCCTACTCGGGACTACATATGCTTCTTACATATTATTTCATTATATCTTTAGAAGAATAATATGGAATAAAAATCATTATTTTCTTGATGTTATAATGGAGACTAAGGCTTTAGAAAGGTCATTTGACAGAACTTTCACTCTAATCCATATTTGTCTCATTTATAAGCCATTGTGGCCCTAGTTGTCAAACCTAAATTAACATGGGCATTCTCTAAAGTCCTGGTTAAAATACACATTCTGAGGTCTGAAAGCAAGTTTTTTGATTCTGTAGATATATGGTTTGGCCTAGGATTCTATAGTTTTAATATCCACATAAAAAAGCTGGTGAGAATCACACTTTCATAAAGGCTGACACAACTCTAACAGATTTTCTTCGAGCATGTGGGTGTTGAGGTAAAAAGAACTGCAATTCTACACTCCTGTAACACTCCAAATATGATTTGGAACGTTTTCTACTTTCTACCTTGTTGGAGTATTACAGGAAACTACTCAGCCTTTAAAGCTTGCATTCTTAATACTGTAATCTGAGGAAGTACATCAGTGGCCAAGCACAAGGGAAGCCAATATGGTGGTAAAAGTTTCAGTATTCAGTTTTACTTTCATTGATTTTCCTAGAAAATATCTTGTCCCCTGAGATAAACCTAGTTTAAAAGCAATGGAAAGAAGCCAAGTTGGATCCCAGCACTGCGTTAAAAAGAATATCTATCAAATAATCAATAGCTTCATGGAGTAAATATGGAATATAAATTCCATCTTGCAATACTATTGCCAGCACATTCTTTGCTTTAATACTCTCCCTAATTCTCACATCGTAGGTTCTCTTTACTGTAAGTTGTGATAGAATCTATTCGGATTGTGGTAGATACTAATGTCAACTACTTCTCAGTTAGATGAAACTTTCCATTTATTTGATATACAGGTAATAAAAATTGTTGCTAGTAATAATAAATGATGCATAAAGTGTTCTTTCTCTGAAAACTATAATCAATAACATTCCAAAATATTGCACTCTAATATGACAAGCCTGTTCTTAGCTTGTGCCACTCCATCATATTTAAATCTATAAACTCCACTTATTATTTCATCTACTAACATTTATTCCAGAAATGGTAGTAGAGGACAAAAAAATGACAGTTTAGCGTTCACAAGGATATTAATGCTTACAACAGCATTTTGAATGTACAAATTTGTTCAAACTTATTCATGTATTTTTTTCTACTGTATATTATTTAATTATCAAATTAAAATCCTGATAGAATAACTCTACTAAAATTACAGAAATAATAATTCAGATACTATTAGTACTACTAATACATGTATTATCACAGCCTTTAATTATATTAATGAGAAGAATAAAATGAAAATACTAAACAAAAATTTATAAAAATATGTAATTAAATACATATTTTTAAACACTGTTCACTTCAACATATAGCTGAAAATTGAAAAGATGTAATTGGGCCACTGAGCTGCTGTTAAGCAGATACTATTCTATTTGAAAGGCTAAAATGACTTTAATACAGAGCTGTTTTTGAGGAGTACAGGACAACTTTTATAAAGACAGTCACTACAGGGGTTAAGAACACAGATTATGGAGTAAAACCCAGATTCAAATTCTTAATATTCTGTTCACCAGTGGGGAGTATTTGGAACATTTATTTAACCTTTCTGAACTTTGGTTTTCTTGTTCTACAACTGGAAAAAAGCTTCCCATTGGTTTTAAGTTCCAAAAGTTATGAGAAATAATAAAATTGTTTTGTTAGCAGAATATTTTACATACTGCATTTATTACCAATTAGATAGGGAGTATGACTTTCAGCTTCTCAAGTGAGAGTAAGTAAGTTTAAAATCTTGTTCTGTACATACCCCATTTGAGACAATTGAGGTCATAGAAAGCTCCCTGAACCTCATTTTGTCCTCTATAAAATGGGGCCAATGATAGTATCAATGGCATAAAGTGTTTTGAGAAGTTGCTGCATGGAACAGGAATGGTGTTACTGCTATTGCTAACAAAGCATTTTTTGAGAAGACAAATTTATGATTACTGCACAGTTTTCCACATGCGTATTTTTTGTTTAATACGTTGCCTAGGCAAAGTTTTAATTCCAGTTAAGTCTCCATTGAGAAATAAGTATAACTTGGACATACTCATTACTGCACAAGTGTAGGTTTGTGTCCGGAATTGGTGGGTTCTTGGTCTCACTGACTTCAAGAATGAAGCCGCGGATCCTCGCGGTGAGTGTTACAGCTCTTAAGGCAGCACGTCTGGAGTTGTTCGTTCTGATACTCAGATGTGTTCGGACTTTCTTCCTTCTGGTGGATTCGTGGTCTCACTGGCCTCAGGAGAGAAACTGCAGACCTTCACGGTGAGTGTTACAGCTCATAAAGGCAGTGCAGACCCAAAGAGTGAGCAGCAGCAAGATTTATTGCAAAGAGTGAAAGAGCAAAGCTTCTGCAGTGTGGAAAGGGGACCCCAGTGGGTTGCCACTGCTGGCTCAGGCAGCCTGCTTTTATTCCCTTATCTGGCCCCACCAACATCCTGCTGATTGGTCTGTTTTACAGAGAGATGATTGGTCTGTTTTACAGAGAGCTGATTGGCCCATTTTGACAGGGTGCTGATTGGTGCGTTTATAATCCCTGAGCTAGACACAAAAGTTCTCCAAGTCCCCACTAGATTAGCTAGACACAGAGCACTGATTGGTGCATTCACAAACCTTGAGCTAGACACAGGGCACTGATTGGTGTGTTCACAAACCTTGAGCTAGACACAGAGTGCTGATTGGTGCATTTACAATCCTTACCTAGACATAAAGGTTCTCGAAGTCCCCACCAGATTAGCTAGATACAGAGTGCTGATTGGTGCATTTACAAACCTTGAGCTAGACACAGAATGCTGATTGGTGCATTTACAATCCCTTAGCTAGACATAAAGGTTCTCCAAGTACCCACCAGTTTAGCTAGATACAGAGTGCTGACTGGTGCATTCACAAACTCTGAGCTAGACACAGAGCACTGATTGGTGTGTTTACAATCCTCTAGCTAGACATAAAAGTTCTCCAAGTCCCCACCAGACTCAGGAGCCCAGCTGGCTTCACCTAGTGGATCCTGCACCGGGGCCGCAGGTGGAGCTACCTGCCAGTCCCTTGCTGTGCGCCCGCACTCAGCCCTTCGGCAGTCGATGGGACCAGGTGCTGCAGAGCAGGGGGCGGTGCTTGTCGGGGAGGCTTGGGCCACCGTGCAGGAGCCCACGTTGTGGGGGAGCCATAGTGGGCTGCAGGTCCCAAGCCCTGCCCTGTGGGGAGGCAGCTGAGGCCCACCGAGAATTCCAGTGCAGCACCTGTGGGCCGGCACTGCTGGGGGACTTGGCGCACCCTCCACAGCTGCTAGCCCAGGTGCTAAGCCCCTCACTGCCCGGGGCTGGCGGCACTGGCCGCCAGCTCTGAGTACGGGCCCGCTGAGCCCACATCCACCCGGAACTCGCACTGGCACGCGAGCACCACACACAGCCCCAGTTCCTGCCCGCGCCTCTCCCTCCACACCTCCCCACAAGCTGAGGGAGCCAGCTCCAGCCTCGGCCAGCACAGAGAGGGGCTTCCACAGTGCAGCTGCAGGCTGAAGGGCCCCTCAAGCACAGCCAGATTGGGTGTCGAGGCCAAGGAGGCGCCAAGAGCGACAGAGGGCTGCGAGGGCTGCCAGCACGCTGTCACCTCTCAGGTTGACTTGGGGAATCTGGAAAAAAAAGGTTGGAAAATTAACTTTACTAAGAACAAAATGATATAATGCATTCCAAGAGTAAATTTTAATGCCTTTTAGAATGTCCTTGATGTTATTTCTTTCTTTACATGTGACTAAATTTATTAATAATTATTAAGTAAATCCTTATGTATTATGTGAAAGCTTAATGCACTAAATTTATTATATTTCTATATATTCATAAACATTTTGGAAGATGGCTACCCAGCATGTAATTTTCAAGGCAGGCCTACAATATACATCAGTCGAAATGGGCAAGGGGATTGCAAACCATAATGTCTACAATTGAAAGGGGTACATTTCAAGATAGCTTTCGTTTTAAGCCACTAGGACCTGAAATAAATATTGCCAGTGGGGATGTAAAGAACATTGTAGATTACCATCACTTTTCCTATCTAAAACACACATAATATTGATAAAAATTCTGGCTTAGAAGATAAAATCATTATAAAACATTAGGAATATTGTTATCAGATGTTATAAACAAAATAAGGAGTCATACACACTCAGAAGTAATACTATAGAATAATTATCTATATCACGAGTTTGTATAACATATCTAGAAAGTATCAATAGTCTTTGAGAGACTCACTGTAAAACCTCCTGCAATATGAAGTATGCATTTATGAATGGTGAATGACATTTTATTTAATGCAACCCACAAAACTAAATGCAACTATATCTTGAGCTTTTATACAACTTGGCACAACTTCAAGCCGGGGAGGGCACTAGTCGTTGATGTTGCTCATTCTTCTACAGTTTAGAAAAGATGCAAAAAATAAACTCAAACGATTTTAAAGAGGGCTAGACTTGTAAAAACACTTTTATTACGAGAGAAAAGGTCACTGATTTTCTAAACAGAGACTTTGCACTACATAAAAGAGAATTCATTTTATTAAATGAATGATGAGCCAAGAAGGTCACAGTAGCTTGAAAAGAACAATAGCAGGTCATGAGCTTATAAATCTTTGAAGAACTTTCTTTCATTTAAGAGGCTCAGGATTATTATTCGATTTGGTAAAGTGCAAGAAACAATAGGAGGTCATTCACACTGTTGCAAGGTATCAATAAACACTTTACAAATATTGAGTGTAAATTTTACCTAGATTTGACAGTGTGTAAAAAAAAAAGGACAAAGTATATAATTTACATGGTTTTGCAAAACACAGCACAGAAGCAGGGGATTAATGCACGTGTAATTCTTCAATAATGTAGGTTATTTCAATTAATGTAAAAACAATTTAACTTTCACACTGCTTATTTGATCATTCTTTGTATTTTTATTCATTTTCTAATTAGCTTCCCCATTATTACTTAAACTAATCAAGTTTCAAAAGAACAAAGGAAGATAATTATTAATATTTCCAGTGATATTCATTTGTTTTTCTCTCAATGTCAGATTGTACATCCAGAGTAGGAAATTAACATTTCAAAGTATCTCTGTGCTCTGTGATATTTCTTATCAAATTCCAGGGAGAGTGGGGGTTTTATACACACACTCATATATATATGCAAACAAGTATTTTATATACATATAAAGTATGCACACACATACATATCACAAATTATAGCATATCCCATTCAGTTATTTGTCAATAAATTTTACTTTATCAAATACACAATAAAATTTTTGTAAAATATGGGATGGAGATTTTTGCATTTTTATATCTATAATATGTAGCCTGACATTTTGAACATACTATATACCAAAAAAATCTGTAAATTAGTCAGTAGGAATGAATGCATAAAATACTTCTTAGCTTTGAGCAGAGTAATTGTTTTTGTTTCTATCAATTGTATAACAAATTAATTTCCATTTTAACTGTGACATGTAATGGGCATGGAAGACAACATTTTTGACCTTAAAATAAACAAACAACAAAAAACCTTGAACCCTGAAAATCAATGACTTTTTTGGATCTATTAGAGAAGCGAGCTTGCAGGGCAAACTGGCACCCAGAATCTGAAAAGATACGGAAATTCTTACACAGTTCCAGTAGAGATCTGTTTATTTGGAGCAAAGCAGTAGAAGCATAATGCGGAAGAAACAGTAAGTCATAATTGGATGAATTGCTGGAAGTTTCAAGTAGCCTAGCATGAGCGCAAAACTACCGGAGGCAACAGTCTTGGTATAGCCCAATACTTTTGCAAACTTAACATCCAAAACCTCTACCAGATTCACCTTATAAAGATCCAAAAATGATCCCTCTTTGTCTCTGGCAGTAGAAGGGGAAGGATAATCATTCTAAAAAACTTGCAGAACATTTTCCAAAAGAAAGGCCATTTTTCATGAAGAGAGACCTCACCAGAGCCTTTTCTCAGCTTCACCCCCTCCTAGCCTTCTGTTTTATCTAAGAGAGGAGGGGAAAGCTGTACCATCAGAGAACACCAGATTTTGAAGTTCCAAAGACATAGGCTCACTAAAGATTGAGATGTAATAATATGGTGGAAAAATATATTTCTTCCCTCCCAATTTACCACTAATAAAACAGGGCTCCACTAAAGTAACAGTGCATTACTGCTGGAAGATTGGAAACATGCAGATTTTATGAGAAGTATTTATGGGATTCTAAAGTCAAGTGGGGAGACAAAATAAGTACATAAGAGGAATTTGAATTCACTGATGCTACATAAACAATAAACACAGACAAACCCCTACTCACATTGTGTCCAGAATTGGTGGGTTCTTGGTCTTGCTGACTTCAAGAATGAAGCCGCGGACCCTCCCTGGGAGTGTTACAGTTTTTAAATATAGTGTGTCCAGAGTTTGCTCCTTCTGATGTTCAGATGTGTCCTGAGTTTCTTCCTTCTGGTGGGTTCGTGGTCTTGCTGACTTCAGGAGTGAAGCCGTAGACCTTCGCAGTGAGTGTTACAGCTCTTAAGGGTGGCATGTCCGGAGTTGTTCATTCTTGCTGGTGAGTTCATGGTCTTGCTGGCTTCAGGAATGAAGCTGCAGACCTTTGTGGTGAGTGTTACAGCTCATAAACGTACTGCATACACAAACAGTGAGCAGCAGCAAGATTTATTGCAAACATGGAAAGAACAAAGCTTCCACAGGATGCAAGGGGACCTGAGTGTGATGCCACTGCTGGCTTGGGTGGCCTGCTTTTATTTGCTTATCTGGCCCCACCCACATCCTGCTGATTGGTCCATTTTACAGAGTGCTGATTGGTCCATTTTACAGAGTGCTGATTGGTCCATTTTACAGAATGCTTATTGGTGCATTTACAATCCCTTAGCTAGACACAGAGTGCTGATTGGTGCATTTACAATCCTTTAGCTAGACACAAAAGTTCTCCAAGCCCCCACCTGATTAGCTAGACGCAGAGTGCTGATTGGTGCATTTACAAACCTTTAGCTAGACACAGAGTGCTGATTGGTGCATCTACAATCCTTTAGCTAGACAGAAAAGTTCTCCAAGTCCCCACCTGACCCAGAAGCCCAGCCAGTTTCACGTCTCAACATCATCATCAATCTTCACATGAAAGGTTTACTTACTTCCGGCCCTATTACCCAACACATGCTTGGCTTGCAACAAAAAGTTAGAAGGCATTCTAAAAGGCAAGAGGAAACACAGTCTAAAGAAGAAAAACAAGTATCAGAATTATACTCAGATATGACAAAGACATTGAAAATATTAGGTAGGGAATTTAAAATAATGATTTATATGTGAAGGGTTCTAAAGGAAAAAGTAGGCAACATGCAAGAACAGATGGGTAATGCAAGCGGAGAGAGAGAAGCTAAGAATCATAAGGCAGTGCCATAAATCAAAAACACCATAACAGGAATGAAGAGTCCTTATGGTAGATTCATCAGTGGACTGGACATGGTTTAGGAAAGGATGAATCAGCTTGAATATAGGTCAATAAGAATGTCCCAAACTGAATATTGCAAAGAGGCTAAAGAAAGGAAAAAGACAAAAACGCAGAATAGTCAAGAATAGTGAGGCAATCACAAAAAGTGTAACATGTGCATAATATGAATAAAAGAGAAAGAACAGAATACATACTTGAAGTAATAATGGCTGAGAACAATGCAAAAGTAATCCCTAACTAATTACAGGTGCAAAAATACTGATCCCAGAAAATCAAAGAACACCAGAGAGTATAAGGACAAGAAAAAAAAATACATTATGGCATAACATATTCAAATGTTAGAGTAGGTACCTAGCCAGAAATGAGCAGAGCAGGAGAGGTCCCCCCCAGGTATGTCAGGTGACTGTCAGGTGATGTTCAGGCAATTGTTAAACTTTCTCTTTAAAATAATAATTGGTCACAGCCAGCACCATGGAAATGCAGTCTCCCAATAGACAGAAAACACTTGAAGCTTGTCATCGCTCACTTTCCTGATAAGATGTCAGGAGTTTGGCAAGGGCTCAAACATGTGAACTAAGAGGCAAAATGGCAGTTTACCTGGTATATAACCTTCTTTTAAGAACGTTCAACTGGTAAGAGAAAAACACCTCAAATGAACAAACACGAAACTTCAGTAAACATATTGTGCAGGTGGCCCTTTCTAAGTGCTGGCAGGCCACTGTGCATACGAACAGCCCATCCCAAGAGAAAATAAAGGGAAGAGAGACACAAACCCTAGAACCATTGCAATGTATAAAAACCGCCAAGTCAAAGGCTGAACAGCACACTTGGTTTTCTCAAGTTGCTCACTTGGCCCTCTTCCAAGTGCACTTTACTTCCTTTCGTTCCTGCTCTAAAATTTTTTAATAAACTCTCACTCCTGCTCAAAAACCTGTGTCTCTCACTCTGCCTTATGCTCCTAGGAATAATTTTTTCCTCTGAGGAGGCAAGAATTGTGTTGCTGCAGAACCCTACAAATTCGCTGCTGCTAACGCAAACTTCAAAAAGAAACTACAAAGACATAGAGAAAATCCAGAAATAAAATAGATTTAAAAACTGCATATTTTCTATAGAGAAATAATATTATAGTGGACTCTCATCAGAAACCATGCCAGGAAAAAAAAATGAACTTAAGTATTTAAACTGTGGAAAGAAGAAAACCACAAAATTAGTCTTTACCCAGTAAATTAATCTTCAAACTTGAATGAAGAGCAATAAATTTTTAAGAAAAACATTAAAGTGAAGAAATTCATTGCTAAGAGACCTGACCTAAATGTAAAGTAATATCCTGAACGAGATTCTAAAATAAAAAAAGGAGTGTAGATTTAAAAGAAAAATAAGGAAATCTAAATAAAATCTGCACATCAGTTATAACAATAAATCTACACATTGCTCTAATAATTGTAGCAAATTTAACATGCTGATGTTAGATGTTAATAAATAGGGAAAATTTGGTGAGGGCATATGGTAGCTGTCTTGCTTTGGGCAGCTATAACAAAATACGTCGATGCTTTAAACAAGAAACGTTTATTTCTCACAGTTCTGGAGGCTAGACAATTCAATATTAAGGTGCCTGCAGATTTGGTGTCTAGTGAAGGCCTGCTTCCTAGTTTAGGGAATAACTAGAACTAAAGATATTGTTTATACAGCCAGGCAATAAGAAAGATAAATCTGCTTGTTTTACCTGTAAAACATTACAGTATACATAGTGTCTATTATCACAACATCTAATCTAATAGGAAAGGAAAAAAAAGAAAGAGGGAAAGAAGAAGGAGAGAGAAAAAAGACAGGGGGAATAGAGAAAAAAGAGAGAGAGGGAGGAAAGGTGGGGAGAGAGAGAGAGAGAATAAGAATGAAAATCAGAATTCTAAAGGCTGGTTTATGTCATTCTTTGAGCCAACTAAACATGAGTTCATGGCAGACAATATACCTCCTGTGATAATTCAGTAAATAAATGCGTAATTATTTCCCTAAAAAAATCTGATCATCTAATAACCATATGGCAAATTGCAAAAATTTTAAGTTTAGAAACTTTATACTTTGAGAAATTTAACTCTTGAAACTATCTCTATGATGCTTCCGTATTACAAATGTAAAATATATCCATGAAAAATATCCAAAATATTATAATAACAAAAAAATTCTCCAAAGTATAATTGTATTTAGCACTGTTTTGTGAATGAAGCCCGAAGGGTATTAGTAAGATCCACATTTATTATGTTTGTCTGCATCAAGCCAATGACTTCCTTCAGTGGAATCAAAAGTTTTGATAGACTAATCAGAGAGGGCCAGGAACAAAAGGAAAATATTTGTATGTATCTAAAGACATTTAAGTAATTTAAATTCAACTCTAAAGCTTCCCATGATAAAAGATAAATAATGGGACCTAAGAAATTGAAGCTTTTAAAGCAGTTATACACAAAACTTCAGAAGCATGTTATTGTCCCTTTTGTCTCTGCCATTGCATCCATAGACAAATTGGGTGCAGGTTTTATATCACATACACTCTGTATCCTAGCTACTTTAGAGAATGGTTTTTTTTTCTTTTCTTTTCAATTGTTGCTGTTTAAATGAAGTCAGCACAAGACGTGATCTAAAACTGTACTACTTGGCATCTGAGCTAAAGATTAAAAAGACAAAAATAAAGATTTGTGTATTTTGTAGCAACACTCTAATTTAGAAATATGTTTTCTGTTACAATGTATACAGAGATGCACAAAGTTTGGCAGAAAAGGAAGAAAATTGCATTAAAAAGCTTTTTAAAAAATTAGCTTTAGCAGTAATTGGGTCTTCTCTATGTGCCAGGCAATTTTTAAAGTGATTCCCAAATATTTAGGGAGTTAATTCCTAAGACAACCTTATTAGACAGGTACCATTATTATCCCTAATTTATATATGAGGGCATTAAGGCACAAAGAAGACAGTGGAAATGATACATAGAGATAGTAGGTAACTTGTCCAGTGTCTCTCTGCTCATCATCTGTGAAGTCAAGAGGTAAACACAGCAGTCTGGTTTCAGTCTCTGTGTCCTTTACACTATGCTGCCTCTCAAGGGGAGCTTTATTAAAGCAAGAAAAATTCTTTTCAAACTGCAGATTTAAGAAATGATACATTTTGTTCCCATTACAGAAGGCTCTAGCAACCCTAGTATTACTGTGCTACGCCTCCTGAATGCATTAAGAAACACCAGAAATTATTACCAAGTTTCGATCTCTGGTATCTTTCTCTGTGGAAAGGTTCTAGGAGTCCTTGGAGACATAGTGATTTCATGCTTTAATATGAGGACTCAAGATGTGCCTGAGAACTTTTGCTTCAAGAAAGAAAAGAAAGTCCAAAGATGTCAGTTAGTGACAAAGGAGTCAGAATTGTCTCCCATTAACCACTTTTGACAATGTGAGATTCAAATAGAAAAAGAGTACAATTAATTGGAACCAATTTTCTTTAAAAGATTACAAGCTGTTAAATGCTTAAATGTTTTAAGGATACAAAGTTTGTTAAAGAAATGTCATATTAACCAATGTTAACCAGTAGTTTTGTGTCTGACTACAAAAGGAATTGCAGTGAATTGATACAATACCACGCATCAACAGTAAGGGAAACAAATATTTTTTAATCTTTGTTGTTGTTCCAATCGCATTACTTGAAACCATGCTGGTATTAACGGGGGTGATTGACCTTGGACACTAAAAAGCAGAAGGCAAAGCAATGCTCAGGAAGACTTGGGAATAGATTTTGCTTTTGCCCCCAAAAGACAGTATGAGTGCTGAGTTTGGCTTATAAATAGAAAAGCCCAGTGTTCTTTAAACACTTTCTTATAGAAGTGAATAAAGTGTTAATACAATATCTTTGAAACGGTAACTTAAACCTGAAAATGAGTAGATAACTTGCAAGAATTTGGTCTTTCTGTTATCTGACAGTATCCTGCATATGGAATGTTAAGAAGGACTAAACACATTGCTCCTTAGGAAACCAAGGAATAGAAGCAAAGCTGTTTTAAGATATCTTATATCAGCTTCTCCTCTGTGGAGCCAATTTTCATTATGTCCTGTAATTTTGGCTATATAAATGGACAATTTATAGCAGATATATGTGTTTAGTCACATCAAATTAATGTGACCTGTCTGCATTATTGAAAATCCCATACCTAATTTAATATACCAGGATAACTTGACTGATTACTTGCCTAAATATAAAAATTAAATTGAATGCTTATGTGGGGGAAGGGGAGCATAGGGTAACTCTCTGTTCTTTCTGCCCAATTTTGCTGTGATCTACAAGTGTGCTAATAAATAAAGTCTGTTTAAAAATTAAAGTGCATAAACCAAATGCTAGAAAACAAAACTTTAGGAAGAAACTCTTAAATCTTAGAGATGAAAACCCTAAATAAAATTAAAAAGCAAGAAGGCGCAAAAGAAAAGATAGAGAAAACTGGCTATGTAAAAATTAAATAGGTAAATACTGATTTAGATAGTCTGAGGAAATTATTTTCAAAACGTATCACAGAAAAGGAGTAAAAACATTGGTAGAAACATAAAATAATAGAAAACCAGGGAACTATGCCATTAGGAAACTCAAAGAAGAATTGCAGATGGCCATTAAACATTTCATTCAAAATAATATTTTGTAACAATTAGCCAAATGTATTTTAATTTCCTCTTAAATTGAATTCCCAGCTGCAAAGTAGAAGAAGGATACTTTTTCTTACATGGGCAGAATAGGGATGGTATTTGACATTCTTAAGAAGGAAATAAAATTGGAGTGGAGGCTTAAGAATAGAGAAGATGTCTAAATCCCTCCTGCTTTTTAAAACCAAATTTGTTTGTTCAAATCTTAGAATTTATTCTCAGAGTATTAATATGTCTTCCATCTAGGTCAACCTAACTGGCAAGCCATGGCACTCTATGGTGGAGAAAGAATATGATGAGGGGAAAGAAAATTGAAGTTGTCTATTTGCATGAATTAATGTGGGAAGATTGAGGAGAGAGAGAGAGAGAAGAAAATGGTCATGTCTGTGTTTTGAATCTCTGGGCTTGGATTCCCAAAGAGCAGAAATGTTAGGTGAGAGAAATGAAAAGAGCATAAAAGAGTTTGTTCTACTCTCTGAGACCCTTAAGAAAGTTTGCTTTATAGCTTCCTACACATCTCACCTGAGAGACATTCACAATGCATGCAAAAACAATATTGGAACAAGTGCTGTACCCTCCACTACTTTTATTTTTTCTAAGAAGCACTTTATTTTTCCTTACACAGTGATGTGTTGCTGGGGCCTTGGAGTTTTCATAAAGAACTAAAAATACCATTTGACTCAGCAATCCTATTATGGAGTATATAGCCAAATGAAAATAAATTGTTCTACCAAAAGACACATACACTTGCATGTTCATTACAGCACTATTTGCAATAGTAAACACATGGAATCAGCCCAGGTGCCTATCAATGGTGGATTGGATTATGAAAATGGGGTACAGATACACAATGGAATACTATGCAGTCATGAAAAATAACGAAATCCTGTCCTCTGCAGCAAGATAGATGCAACTGGAGAACATTAATACCACATGTTCTCACAAGTGGGAGCTAAACAGTGAGTACATATGGACATAAAGATAGAAATAACAGACAATGAGGAATACAAGTTGGGCAAGGAAAAAGGGGATAAGAGCTGAAAAACTACCTATTGGGTACTATGATCACTATCTGGGTAATGGGTTCAGTTGTACACTAAACCTCAGCATCACACAATATACCTCTGTAACAAACCTGCACATGTACCCCCTGAATCTAAAATAAAAGTTGAAAAAACATTTCATCAGGAATGCAAAAAAAATATAGGTTAAATAAAAATATCTAATAGAAAATTGAAGAAAAAAATGTGAAAAAAATCTTAACAACGAACAAAAGAGGTAAAAATGACTCACACATGGGAAGAAGTTTCATTTTATTCAAAAGAAGTGAATGTAAATTTTTTTCAAAACTGAGATTTTGTATTTACAGGTAAAATGATGTAACAGGGACCAATTTATACTCCAACTACAACAAGCAAAAAGTAAAGCCAAAAAATATGGAACAAAAATTTTCAAGACACTGGATTTTATGACATAAAAGATAATGATCTTTGAGTGATAGAAAACAAATAATGTCAGCCCTGGGATTTATTAGCTTAATGTATTGAGTAAATTTTGAAACAGTGGTGCAGAGAATGTAGGTAAAACTTGGGGTACTCTCTCTGTTGGGGGGATTGAGCTGAGGGTCTAGGAAGAACAAGGTGATTAGAATTTGTTGAATGGTGTACAAAATAGGTTTCTATGAAAGGTGGAAAAATATATACAATGTTAATACAGTTGAGAGGAAGTTAGGATAGCTATATTAATATCAAAGTAGATTTCAAGGCAAAAAAATATTACAAGGTATAAAGAAGCTTACATCATGAAGATAAAATGTAATTTTTTTCACAGGATATAAAAAGCCTAAGCATTTATATGTATAGTCAGAAAGCTTCAAAATATATAGAACAAAAAGTGCTAGAAATTCGCAGAGAAATTAAAAGATCTAAAACTGTAGTCAGAGACATCAATAACCTCTCAAAAATTCACAAAACAAGTAAAAAATCAGAAGCAAATAATAGAAATGAAAAATACTATTAATCAATTTGAACTAATTGATATTTATAAAACTCCATTCAACAACAGCAGAATACACATTTTCAAGTGCAACCGTTTAATCAGACAGATCATAGTCTGATCTTAGTCTGTCCCATAAAATAATTGAAAGCTTTTCTTCTAAGATCTGGACTCAAGCAAGAATACCTATTTTCACCATTTTCTTTCAACATTATACTGAATGTTCTAGCCAGATAGATTATGCAAGAAAGAAATAAAAACATCCAAGCTGAAAAGAAGAAAGCTAATTTATCTGATTGCAGATGACATGATCTTATAAATAGAAAACCCTAAAGACTTCATCAAAAAAAACCTGTTAGAACTAATAAGTGAATTCCATAAAGTTGCAGGATACAAAATAAACATACAAAACAACTAGTGTTTCTATATGCCATTACTGAACTATCTGAAAAATCAAGAAAATAATAACATTTACAACAACAAAAAGAAAGAAAGCTAGGAACAAATTTAACCAAGGAGGTAGAAGATCTCTATAGTAAAAACTATAAAACATTAATGAAAGAAATTGAAGAGGACACAATAAATAGGTATTCTCTGTTCAGGGATTGAAAGAATTAATATTGTTAAAATACCCATATTACTCAAAGTGATCTACAGGTTCAATATACTTTTGTCAAAACATCAATGATACTCTTCCCCAAAATAGAAAAAATCTCTGAAGTTTGTACAGAACTACAAAAGACCACAAATAGCTGCAAAAGTAATCTTGAGCAAAAAGATGAAAGCTTGAACTACCTGACTTCACAATATACCATAAAGCTACAGTAACCCAAACAGCATAGTATTGACATAGACACACAGAAAAATCTATGCACTTACAGCCAAATGATTCTTTACAAAGACCCCAAGAACGCAGATTAGGGAAAAGAATTTTTTTTTTCAATAAATGTTGCTGGGAAAACTGGATCCTCACATGCAGGGAGAATAAAACTAGATCTCTATTTCTCATAACTTACAAAAATCAATTCAAAACAAATTAAAGACTTAAATGTAAGACCCCAAACTAAAACTACTAGAACAAAACATAGAAATATTTCATTAAATTGGTCTGGGAAAGCATTATTTTGAATAAAAACTGAAAAGCACGGAGGACATAAGCAAAAACAGACAAATAGGATCACATCAAACTGAAAAGCTTCTGCACAATAAAAGGGACAATCAACATATGAAGAGGCCACCTACAGAATGGGAGAAAGTTTTTACAAACTATACATCTGAGTAGCGGGAAACATTTGGAAAATGTAAAGAACTCAAACAACTCAATAGCAAGAAAATAAATAATCTGACTAAAAAGTGGGCAAAGCACTGTTGGATACAGTGAGTTCTTCTTCAAAGGTTCCACTTGTTCAACTCCCTCGTTCTTTGTCCTCTAATTTCAAAGCCAAACTTCCTTGCCTCCTTGCTCCTAGTTATGGTAAACAACCCTCCAGCCATTGCCAATCTGTAACCCACATCCATTTCCAATCTGTAACCCACATCCGTTCCCAATCTGTAACAACCCACATCTTTTCCTTATTTGGTGCCCTTAGTTCCAAAACTGTCCTTTCTGCAGCTGTAGCCCCCACCAATGCTCTACTTGAAGTAGCCAATTGGGATCAGCTTAGATTGTGTGGTGCAACTCCAGCCAATGGGGACCAGACAGAGTAGCAGGGGCTGACTGCCTCAGGGATAAAAACCCCTTCCCTCCTTTGTTCAGTGTGCTCTCCCAGCAACCAGAAGAGCAAGCAGCACCCTTCTGCAGAAGTAAATTTGCCTTGCTGAGAAATCCTTTGAGTGCTCATTTTCTTTGCAACTCCGAACTCTTATTTCCAACAGCAGTTGAATAGGCATTCCTCAAAAAAAGATATACAAATGGCTAACAGGTACATGAATAAATGCTCAATATCACTAATCATCAAGGAAATGTAAATCAAAATCACAGTGAGATACCACATTGGAGTGAGATACTCCAATTACAATGACTATTATCAAAAAGACAACAAATACTAGCATGGATGTGGAGAAATGAAACATTTACACAATGTTTCTGGGAATGTAAATTAGCAGAGCTAGTATGAAAAACATTTTACAGATCCTAAAGGAATTAAAAAAAGAACTACCATATGATCCAACAATCTCACTACTGGGAATACATCCAAAGAAAATGAAATCAGTATGTTGAGAGATATCTGTACTCTCATGTTTATCACAACACTATTTGCAGTAGCTAATATATGCAATCAACTTAAATGTCCCTAAATAGATGAATGCATAAAGAATATGTGATATATACACATAATGGAATACTATTTAGCCAAGAAAAATAATAAAATCCTGTTATTTGTGATAACGTGGATGAACATGAAGGACGTTATGTTAAGTGAAATAAGCCAGACACAGGAAGACAAATCCCACATGATCTTATTCATTTGTTGAATCTAAAAACCTTATCTCATAGAGGTACAGAGTAGAAATAGTGGTTATGAGTAGAGATTGATCAATGGGTATAATATTCCAGTTAGGAAGAATAGTTCTCTGTTCTACTGCACAGTGGCTATAGTAAGCAATATTGTATTGTATACTTCAAAATAAATAGAAGAGAGTATTTTGATGTTCTTACCACAAAAAAAGAAATCTTTAAGGTGACGGATATGCTAATTGTCCTGATTTGATCATTGTACAATGTATACATGTATTGAAACAACACACTGTATTCCATAAATATATATATGTTTATTATGTGTTAATTAAAAGTGAAATAAAACTTTAAAAATACACCCACATATTTTTCCTCCTTATTTTCCAATATAATAAGAGTTTTTGGTTAAGTCAGCATTAATGTTTACATTATCATGATGGTGTATATCGGTCAGGGTACTAGCAAATGCTGATGGCACTTGAACTGGATAATATGAGAGGAGTTTAATAAGAGACTATGTATAAGAGTGTAGGCATGGTATAGGGAAACCAGTAGGGATACAGCTGGTAAACAGTTGGGATGCCTTTGCTATTCATAGGCCTCAAAGAACCTGCAGACAAACTGCTGTATATAGACAGCTGTAACTATATGCAGTCAGCCTGGCATAACTACACTAGAGGCAGAGCCTGGAAACTTCTTATTCTCAACTCACCTCTTCCCTTCTTCCCTTTGATCTGCTGGGGCTCAAAATAACTTTTTTTTTTCTCACTCTGTCATCCAGGCTGGAGTGTAATGACGCAATCTCGGCTCACTGCCACCTCTGCCTCATAGATTCCAGCTATTCTCCTGCCTCAGGCTCCCGAGTAACTGGGATTACAGGCACAGGCCACCATGCCTGGCTAATTTTCTGTATTTTTAGAAGAGACAGGGTTTCACCATGTTGGCCAGGCTGGTCTCAAACTCCTGACCTCAGGTGATCTACCTGTCTTGCCCTCCCAAAGTGCTGAAATTACCGGTGTGAGCCACTGCATTTCACCTTCACAAAATTTAAAAATTATGAAGTTATGCAAAGTGTAATCTGTGATCACAATAAAATTTAACTTAAATAGTTAATAGCAGAAAGATATCTGAAAAAAATCCCCAAATAGATGGAAACAAAATTGTCTATTTCTGAATAAGCCATGGTTCAAAGAAGAAATCAAAAAGAAATTATCAAATATTTCAAACTGAGTGAAAAGAAATGTACAAAATATCAAAATTTGTGGGATGCTACCAATAGAAGACATAGGAGAAAATTATAGCCCTAAAAACTGCCAATATTAGAACATTTTTAAAAGTCACAAATCAGTGACCTCACTTTACACCCAAGAAATACTAGAAAAAGCAAGTAAGCAACATACTATAACTAATAATATTCAAAGCAGAAATCAGTATGGTACAAAACAAAACAAAAAAAGTTAAAAAGATATCAAAAGTTGTTTATTTGATGAGAAGCTTTATTAGTAAAAATGCTAAAACAGATGTTCAGATAAAAAGAGGCACAAGTTACAAATATCAGGAATAAGAGAGGTGCCTTATTGAATATTCTACAGTTTTACTAAAAGAGTAATAGGAAATATTAGGAAGAAATTTGAGAATATATTCAGAATTATATGAAATGGAAAAAAAAATTCAATAGAAACACAATACTGACTGTTCCTCAAAATGAACTAGATAATTGGAATAGCTCTACATTTGACATCTATGTTTTCATTTATGTATAAAAACCATAATAGTTTCTATAAAATAGAACTAATAAGTATGATTAACAAGATTTCATAATAAAATATTAATATACACATTAGTTGAATTGCATTTTTAAATAAATGAAGAAATCACATCTGTAAAATGGCTTTATTGATAAATGCTACCACACAGTAAAGAAAGAAATAATACATTTTCCAGAAAATTGAAGAGGAAGAAATATATCCTTACTCATTCTATGAAGGCCAGAATTGCCCTGATATCAATACTAGAAAAAGACATTTCAAAAAAACAAAACTGCAGATGAACATTCCTCATGTTATAAATGCAAATGTTCTAAACACAAGACTGGCAAATCCAATCCAACTTCATAAAATAAGCTAATTCATAATGATCAAATGGTGTTAACCTTAGGAAAGTTGGGCTTTCATATTTGGAAGCATCATTATAATCCATTATATTGATAAACTAAAAAAAAAGAAAAGCCATATAATTATCTCTGTAAATACAGAAAAAGCATTTGGCAAAACTCAACACCGATTTCTGACCAAAACTCTTAGCAAGTTAAGAATAGAACTTCCTTTACTACATCAGGGACATCAACAATAACAACAAAAACTTTAGCTGATATTTGATGATGAAAGAATGAATGCTCTTCTCTGAGATCTGTAGCCAAACATTGAAGCAAAATAACAAACAAATAAAAAATAACAAAAAGAAAATAATCCAAATTGAAAGAAGAAATTAAAAATGTATTTTTAATGTAAAACATAATCATCTGTGTAGAAAACATAATAGATTATATTAAAAATAGAATTAATAAGTATGATTAACAAGAGTGAATAAAAATATTAATATGCAAATCAATTGTAATTCTGCATACTATAAACTTCAAAAATTGAAATTCAAAGAGAAATTCTGATCACAACTGTATGAAAATATGAAGTACTTAGAAATAAATCTGACCGAAGATTTACATGCACACCAAAACAAAAATCTGAGATAAATTTTTGGAAAATCTAAAAAAAAGATGACCTACAACTTGTTCCTGGACCAGAAAACACAATATTGTTAAGTCGTTAATTCTTGTCATGTTGGCATATGAATTCAAAGCAATCCTGATCAAAACCTTATCTAGCATTTTGGTAAAATTGACAAGTTGATTTTATAATTTATATTGGAATGCATAAAAAACCTAGAAGAGCAAAAACAACTTCAACAATAAAGGCAAAGTTGAAAAGTTAATACTACGTGATTTCAAGTTTATTAGGAATCTACAGCATTCAGAAAAGTGTGGCACTGGCACAAAAGCAGAAAGATAAAACAATGAAGCAGAATTGCGATACTAGAAATAGGCCAACACATAAACTTATAATTGATTTTTTACAAAACCTAGAAGGCAATTAGTGGATAAAGTACAGTTCTTACACAAATGTTGCGGCAATAATTAGCTATAAGTGAGGAAAATTGAAGTTTCCTACAGAACTCACATCACTTATAGTAATTAACTAAAAATTAATCATAGACGTAAACGTAACATCTAAAGTGATCAACTAGAAAAAAGCAAATGATAAGATGTTGTGTACTTGGGATAGAAAAGATTTCTCAGCTGTAACATCAAAAGCATGATTCATAAAATAATAATTTGATAATCTGACTTCATGAAATGAAAATCTCTGCTTTTCAAAGACAATGTTAAGAGAAGCCACACACTGAAGGAAAATATTTGCTAAGCATTGACAAAGGAAGTATATCTCAAGATTCAAATAGAAAATAAATGCCCCAATTAAATAATGGCCAAAACATTTGAATAGATGTTTTAACAAATAAGTTTTGTAGATTTCAAGGAAGCATATGAAGAGATGCTCAATATTTTTAGGAATTAGGAAATCTTAAATTAAAGCAACAATTGAAATATCATGATACATCTGTTACATTGGTAAAAATTTAAAAGACTCATGATACCAAATATTTGTGATGTGCCTCAAATCTAGTTATTAAACACTGTGGGGGGAATACAAATTGGTACTGGTTAGTAATTCCTTAAAGAGTTAAATATGTATCCATTAATCTCTGCCATTTAATATACCTATACAAAGACTTGTGCATGAGTGTTCACAGAAGCTTTATTTGTAACAGCCACCCTCGGTAACAGTGTAAATATCCATTGACAGTTGAAAAAAATAAATTATGGCATAGCTATATAATGAATTACTTGGCAACAAGATAATATACTATTAAACCATACACATAACAATGGGGATGAATCTCAAAATGATTTTTGCTGAGTGAAAGAAGCTAGTTACAGAAGGCTAAATATCATATGACACCATTTATTATATAACCCTTTAGAAAATTAAGCCTATGTGATTGCATAAGCATGTGGACATGTGCTCAGCACCATTGGCATTAGGGAAATACATGTTTCATGTAACCTATAATGTAAAAAATCAGATGAGTGATTGCCAGCAGGTTAAGGGATAGTAGGGAAGGCTTATAAAGGTGCATAAAGAACCTTTTGGGGCTGCACACAGTGGATCACACATATAATCTCAGCACTGTGGGAGGCAGAGGTGGGGGGATCACTTCAAGTCAGGAGTTTGAGACAAGCCTGGGGAACATAGCGAGACTTCATTTCTAAAGAACTAAAAAAATAAAAATCAAATACAAAGAGACTTTTGGGGTAATGCACATGTTTGCTTTTTTAAAAATTTGTTTTCATTTTCTTAATAAGTATAGGACTATTGAGATGATCTATTCCCCTTGTATGAGATTAGATACATTTTGCTTTTCAGGGAACTCCTTCATTTCATCTAAGCTATCACATTTGTGTGCATAAATGTTTTTTATTGTATTTTCATTGTTCATGGGATCTGTAAGGATGGCCTCTCAGTTCGTATATTAGTAATTTGTGTCTTCTCCCTTTTTTTTTTCTTGATTAGCCTGGGTAGGAGTTTATTGATCATTTCAAAGAAGCAGCTTTAGGTTTTGTTGATTTTCTCTATTGGTTTCCTGTTTTCGCTTTCATTGATTTCTGCTTTAAATTTTAGTATTTATTTTCTTCTGCTTACTTTGGACTTTAATTTTTAATTTTTGTGGGTATGTAGTAGGTATAAATATTTATGGGGTACATAAGACATTTTGATACAACCATACAATTCATAATAATTACATCAGAGTAAATGAGATATCCATCACTTAAAACATGTATCTTTTCTTTATATTACCAACAATCCAATTATACTCTTTTACTTATTTAAACATGTATCATAAATTATTTTTGACTGTAGTCACCCTGTTATGTGTTCAAGTACTAGATCTTATTCATTCTATCTAACTATATTTTTCTACCCATTAGCCATCCTTACTACCCTCACCTCCCTCTACCCTTCCCAGCCACTAGTAACCATCATTCCACTCGTTATTTCCATGAGTTCAATTGTTCTAATTTTTAGTTTCCACAAATAAGTGATGACATATGGAGTTTGTCTTTCTGTGCCTGGCTTATTTCACTTAACATAATGGCCTCCAGTTCCATCCATATTGTTGCAAATGACAAGATCTCATTCTTTTTTATGGCTGAATATTACTCCATCACATGCATGCACAATATTTTCTTTATCTATTCTTACACTGATGGACACTTAAGTTGCTTGCAAGTCAGTTATTGTGAATAATGCTGCAATAAATATGGGAGTGCCGAGACCTCTTTAATATATTGATTTCCTTTCTTCGGGGCATATAGTTAGCAGTGGAATTGAAGTATCATATGGTAGTTCCATTTTTAGTGTTTTGGAGGAACCTCCAATCTGTTCTCCATAGCAGTTGTAATAATTTATATTCCCAACAGCGTATGAGGGTTCCCTTTTCTTCACACCTTCGTCAACATTTGTTATTGTCCCTTTTGAAAAAAAATACATTTTAACTAGGGTGAGACAATATCTCACTGTAGTTTTGACTTGCATTTATCTGATGATCAAAGATGTTGAGCACTTTTACGTATATATGCGATATTTGCATGTCTTCTTTTGAGAAATGTTTGTTTTGATCTTCTGTCCATTTTGATGGAATTATTAGATTTTTTCCTATAGAATTGTTTGAATTCATTATGTATTCTGATTATTAATACCTTGTCAGATAGTTTGCAAATACGTTTTTCCCATTCTGATGTTGTCTCTTCACTTTGTTGATTATTTCCTTTTCTGTGCAGAAGCTTTTTCACTTGATATAATCCCAATTGTCCATGTTTGCATTGTTTGTCTGTGCTTGTGGGATATTACCCAAGGAATCTTTGCCCAGATCAATGCCCTGGAGTGATTTCCCAATGTTTTCTTGTAGTAGTTTCATAGCTTGTGGTCTTAGATTGAAATATTTGATTCATTTTTGATTTGACTTTTGTATATGGTGAGACAAGTTGTCTAGTTTCATTCTTCTGTATACTGATATCCAGTTTTGCCAATTTATTGAAGAGACTGTCTTTTCCACAGTGTAAGTTTTCGGCAACTTTGTCAAAAACGAGTTCAGTGTAGGTGTGTGGATTTGTTTATGGGCTCTCTAATGTGCGTCATTGGTCTATGTGTTTTTATGCCAATACTAAGCTGATTTGGTGAATATATTCTGTAGTAAAATATAGACAGGTAATGTGATTTTTCCAGTTTTACTCTTTTTGCTCAGGATAGTTTTGGCTATCCTGGGTAATTTGTGTTTCCATGTATATTTCTGGATTATCTTATCTATTTCTATGAAGAGTATCATTGGTGTTTTGACAAGGATTTCATTGAATCTGTAGGTTGCTTTGGGTAGTATAGGCATTATAACAATATTAATTATTTCAATCCATGAACATGGAATATTTTTCCTTTTTTGGTTTTCTCTTCAATTTATTTTATCAGTGTTTTATTTTTTCATTATAGAGATCTTTCACTTCTTTGGTTAAGTTAATTTCTAGGTATGTTATTTTATTTTTAGGTATTAAAATGGCATTTTTTGATATCTTTTTTAGGTAGTTAACTGTTGAAAAATGGAAATGTGAAGTGTCTGTTCATGTGGCCAACAAATATATGTAAAAAAGCTCATTGTCACTGGTCATTAGAGAAATGCAAATGAAAATCACAATGAGATACCATCTCATGCCAGTTAGAATGGTGATCATTAAAAAGTCAGGAAACAACAGATGCTGGAAAGGATGTGGAGAAATAGGAATGCTTTTACACTGTTGGTGGGAGCATAAATTAGTTTAACCATTGTGGAACAGAGTGTGATGATTCCTCAAGGATCTAGAAGCAGAAATACCATTTGACATAGCAACCCCATTACTGAGTATATACCCAAAGGATGATAAATCATTCTACTATAAAGACACATGCACACATATGTTTATTGCAGCACTATTCACAATAGCAAAGACTGGGGACCAACACAAATACCCATAAATGATAGACTGGATAAAGAAAATGTGGCACATATACACCACGGAATACTATGCAGCCATAAAAAAGGATGAGTTCATGTCACTTGCAGGGACGTGGATGAAGCTGGAAACCATCATTCTCAGCAAACTAACACAGGAACAGAAAACCAAACGCCACATGTTCTCACTCATAAGTCGGTTTTGAAAAATGAGAACACATGGACACAGCAAGGGAAACATCACACACCAGGGCCTGTCAGGGGGTGGTGGGCTAGGGGAGCAATAGCAGTAGGAGAAATACCTAATGTAGATCACGGGTTGATGGGTGCAGCAAACCACCATGGCATGTGTATACCTATGTAACAAACCTGCACGTTCTGCACATGTATCTCAGAATTTAAAGTATAATAATAAAAGCAGATGAATGGAAATGTGAAAATGCTACCATTTGTATGTTGATTTTGTATCTTGCAACTTTGGTGAATTTATGAGTCCTAATAGACTTTTTTGGTGGTGTCTTTATGTTTTTCCAAATATAAGATTGTATCATCTGCACGCAAGGCTACTTTTATTTCTTTCTTACGAATTCGATGCCCTTTAGTTCTTTCTCTTATCTGATTATTATAGCTGTGACTTTCATTATTATGTTGAATAACAGTGGTGAAAGCAGGCATCCTTATCACTTTCCAGATCTTAAGGAAGGGCTTTTAGTTTTTCACCATTCAGTATGATACTAGCTGTGGGTCTTTCATATATGTTTTGCTTTGTTGAGGTATACCCAATGTTTTGAGAGTTTTTAATTATAAAGGGATGTTGAATTTTGTCAAATGTTATTTCAGCACCAACAAGAATGATCATATGTTTTTGTCCTTCATTCTGTTGATATGATGTATTACGTTGACTGATATGTATGTGTAGAAACCATCCTTGCATCTCTGGGATAAATTTCACTTGGTCAAGAAGAATGATCTTTCTTAATGTTTTGTTGAATTTGGTTTGCTACTATTTTTGCTAGGATTTTTGTGTTAATGTTTATCAGTGATATTTGGTTGTGTTTTTCTTTTTATGATGTGTCTTTTCCTGGTTTTGGTATTAGAGTAATACTGGCCTCATTGAGAGAATTTGGAAGCGTCTGCTTTTCTATATTTTGGCATAGTTTGAGTAGGTTTGATTTGAGTTCTTTATATTTTTGGTAAAATTCAATGGTAGAGCCATTGGGTGTTGGGCTTTTCTTTGCTCAGAAACATTTTATTATGGCTCCAAGCTCTTTACTTGTTATTGGTCTCTTCATGTTATGGATTTCTTTGTAGCTCAATCTTGGTCGGCTGTACGTTTGTTATAATTTATCCATTTCTTCTAGGTTTTCAAATTTATGGGCATATTGTTTCTCATAATTACCTCTAATGATCCTCTCAATTTCTGCTGTATCTGCTGTAATGTCCCCATTTTTATCTGATTTTATTTATTTGGATCTTGCCTTTTTTTTCTTAGTTTTGTTAAAGGCTTGTTGATTTTATTTATCTTTTCAAAAAGCCAACTTTTCATTTTGTTGCTTTTTTGTACATATCCTTCTTTTCAATTTCATTTATTTCTGCTCTAATCAGTATTATTACTTTTCTTCTACTAATTTTGTGTTTCACATGCTTTTGCTTTTCTAGTTCCTTTAAATGAATCACTAGGGTGTTTATTTAAATATTTTATATATTTTTGATATAGGTACTTCTTGATATAAACTTTTCTCTTGGTAATGCATTTGGTGTATCACATAGGTTTTCATATTTTGTACTTCCATTTTCACTTGTTTCAAAAAAAATTTTTAATTTCCTTTTAAATGTCTTCATTGACCACTGGTGATTCAGGAAGATATTGTTTAATTTCCATGTATTTGTGTAGTTTCAAAAATTCCTCTTGTTATTAATTTCTAGATTTATTCCATGGTGTCAGAAAAGCCACAACATAATTCATTTTTTTTGAAATTTTTAAGACTTCTTTTGAGTCCTAATATATTATCTACCCTTAAGAATGATCTGTGTGCTAAGGAAAAGAATGTGTATTCTCTGTATGTTGGGTAGAATGATTTACAAATATCTCAGGTCCATTTGATCTTCAGTGCAGATTAAGTCCAATATTTCTTCATTGATTTTCTGTCTGGATGGAGTTCCTAATGCTGAAAGTTGGGTGTTGAAGTCTCTAGGTGTTATTTTATTTTATTTTATTGAACTCCATCTCTTTAACACTGGTAATATTTGCTTAATATGTCTGGATGCTCCATTGTTGAGTATATATATTTTATATATGTACACACACACACATATATATAATGTGTATATATACACACATAAATAATATGTGTATATAATAAAAATATATACACACATAAATAATATGTGTATATAATAAAAATATATACACACATATAATGTGTATACATATATCAAATAGCTCTTTAGCACTAGTAATATTTGCTTAATATATCTGGCTGCTCCATTGTTGAGTGCATATATATATTTATAAATATAGATATTTATAAATTTATAAATACACATATTTATTAATTTACAAATATAGATATTTATAAATTTATAAATATCTATATTTATAAATATAGATATTTATCTATCTATATTTATAAATATAGATATTTATATATTTATAAATATAGATATTTATATATTTATATTTATAAATAGATATTTATATATTTATATTTATAAATAGATATTTATATATTTATATTTACAAATAGATATTTATTTATATTTATAAATATATTTATTTATAATATTTATATTTATGTATATATTTATATTTATGTATATATATTTATATTTATTTATAAATATATATATTTATATATATTTATATTTATTTATAAATATATATATTTATATATATTTATATTTATTTATAAATATACATATTTATATATATTTATAAATATATATAGTTATATTTATGTATAAATATATATAGTTATATTTATGTATAAATATATATAGTTATATTTATGTATAAATATATATATTTATATTTATGTATAAATATATATATTTATGTATAAATATATATATTTATGTATAAATATATATATTTATATTTATGTATATATATATTTATATTTATGTATATATATATATTTATATTTATGTATAAATATATATATTTATATTTATATATAAATATATATATTTTTATATAAATATATATATTTATATTTATTTATAAATAAATATATATATTTATATATAAATATATATATTTATATTTATTTATAAATAAATACATATTTATATATATATAAATATATATATTTATTTATAAATATATATATTTATTTATACATATATTTATTTATAAATAAATATATATTTATATTTATTTATAAATAAATATATTTATAAATAAATATATTTATAAATATATATATTTATAAATATATATATTTATTTATAAATATATATTTATATTTATTTATAAATATATATTTATATTTATTTATAAATATATATATTTATTTATAAATATATATTTATATTTATTTATAAATATATATATTTATTTATAAATATATATTTATATTTATTTATAAATATATATATTTATTTATAAATATATATTTATAAATATATATATTTATTTATAAATATATATTTATAAATATATATATTTATTTATAAATATATATTTATTTATAAATATATATATTTATTTATAAATATATATTTATTTATAAATATATATATTTATTTATAAATATATATTTATTTATAAATATATATTTATATTTATTTATAAATATATATTTATTTATAAATATATATTTATATTTATTTATAAATACATATTTATTTATAAATATATATTTATATTTATAAATATATATTTATATTTATTTATAAATATATATTAATATTTATAAATATATATTTATATTTATTTATAAATATATATTTATCTTTATAAATATATATTTATATTTATTTATAAATATACATATTTATACATATATATTTATTCATATATATTTATACATATATATTTATTTATATATATTTATACATATATATTTATTTATATATATTTATTTATACATATATTTATTTATAAATATATATTTATAAATATATATTTAATATATTTATATTTATTTCTAAATATATATTTATATATATTTATATTTATTTCTAAATATATATTTATATATATTTATATTTATTTATAAATATATATTTATATATGTATATATTTATATATATTTATATTTATTTATAAATATATATTTATATATGTATATATTTATAAATATATACATATATATTTATAAATATATACATGTATATATTTATAAATATATAAATATTTATATAAATATATATAAATATACATGTATATATTTATAAATATATAAATATATATTTATAAATATATATATGTATATATTTATAAATATATATTTATATATGTATATTTATTTATAAATTTATATTTATACATATGTATATTTATTTATAAATATATATTTATATATGTATATTTATTTATAAATATATATTTACATATGTATATTTATTTATAAATATATATTTATATATGTATATTTATTTATAAATATATATTTATATATGTATATTTATTTATAAATATATATTTATATATGTATATTTATTTATAAATATATATTTATATATGTATATTTATTTATAAATATATATTTATATATATTTATATTTATTTATAAATATATATTTATATATAAATATATATTTATATTTATTTATAAATATATATTTATATATAAATATATATTTATATATTGATTTATAAATATATATTCATTTATATATTTATATTTATTTATAATATATATTTATTTCATTTATATATTTATTTATATATATTAGTTATTTAATATATATTTATATATAGTAAATATATATATTTATATATTTATATTTATTTATATGTTTATGTTTATTTATTTATAAATAGATATATAACAAATATGTATATATTTGCTGAATTCACCCCTTTATCATTATGTATTAAGTTTCTTTGTCTCTTCTTATAGTTTTTGTCTTGAAATCTATACTTTGTTTTGATATAAATATAGCTTATCATGATCCTTTTTTTCTGATTTTGATTGGCATAAAATATCTTTATCCATTCCTTGATTTTCAGTCTATGTGTGTCTTTATAGTTGAGATGTGTTTCTCGTAGGCAGCAGATCAAAGGTTGTTGTTTTTTTATCCATTTGGCCCCTCTATGTCTTTTGATTGGACAGACTAGTCCATTTACATTCAATATTATTACTAACAAGTAAGGACATACTCATTTTATTTGTTTTCTTGTTGTTTTGTGTTTTTCTCTTCCCTCTTTCCATCCTTCCTATCTTCCTGTTAGTGAAGGTGATTTTCTCTGTTGGTACGTTTTAATTTCTTTTTATTTTTTTGTATCAATTGTATGCTTTTGATTTGAGGTTACGATGAGACTTGCAAATAATATCTTATAACCCATTATTTTAAATTTATGACAAATTAACATCAATTGCATAAACTAACAAATGAACTAGTAAAAATATCAAAGAGAAAGCTAATAAATCTCTACACTAACTTCCCCCCCTCCATTTTTCCCTGTTTGTTATTTCTATTTATATTTTATTGTACTGATATATTGAAAAGTTGTTGTGGTTATTATTTTTTATCAGTTCATTGTTTTGTCTTTTTATGTAAGATATGAACAGTTTGTACAACACAATTACAGTGTTATAATATTATTTGTTTTTCTGTGTATTTACTATTACCAGTGAGTTTTCTACCTTCAGATGATTTCTTAATGCTCATTAACATCCTTTTCTTTCATATGGAAGAACTTCTTTTGACATTTCTTGTAGGACATGTGTGGTGTTGATGAAATCCCTCAGCATTCATTCATCTGAGAAGGTCTCTATTTCTCCTTCATGTTTTAAAGATATTTTTGCTGGATATACTATTCTAAGGTAGAATTTTTTTTTCTTTCAGCTTTAAATATATCATGCCACTATCTCTTGGCCTATAACATTTCCACTGAAAAGTCTGCTACCATACTGAGCTCCATTGTATGTTATTTGTTTCTTTTCTATTGCTGCTTTTAAGATCCTTTCTTTCACCTTGATCTTTAGAAGTTTGATTATTAAATGTCTGGAGGTAGTTTATTTGGGTTAAATTTTCTTGGAGTGCATAACCTTCTTGTACTTGAATACTGATATCTTTCTCTAGGTTTGGGATGTTCTGTAATTAACCCTTTGAGTAAACTTTTTACATCTATATCTTTTTCTTTCCCCCCTCTTTAAGGTCAATAACTTTTAGATTTGTCCTAGATATTGTAGGTGCACTTCATTCTTTTTTATTCCTTTTATTTGTCTCCTGTGACTGTGTATTTTCAAATATCCTGTCTTTAATCTCACTAATTTTTTTTTTTTTTTTTTTGAGACGGAGTCTTGCTCTGTCCCCAGGCTGGAGTGCAGTGGTGCAATCGCAGCTCACTGCAAGCTCCACCTCCCAAGTTCACACCATTCTCCTGCCTCAGCCTCCTGAGTAGTTGGGACTACAGGCACCTGCCACCATGCCTGGCTAATTTTTTTGTAATTTTAGTAGAGACAGGGTTTCACTCTGTTAGCCAGGATGGTCTTGATCTCCTGACCTTGTGATCCGCCTGCCTCGGCCTCCCAAAAGCTCACTAATTTTTTTGTTCTGCTGATCAGTTCTGCTGTTAAGAGACTCTAATGCATTTTTTGGTATGTCAATAACATTTTTTAAAGTGCAGAATTTCTGTTTGATTCTTTTTAATTTCAAGCTTTTGTTAAATGTATCTTACAGGATTCTGTATACCTTCTCTGTATTATCTTAAATTTCACTGAGCTCTCTCGAAACAGCTAACTTGAATTCTCTGTCTAAAAGGTCACACTTCACTGTCTCTCCAGAATTGGTGCTGGTGCCCTTTTTAGATCCTTTGGTGAAGTCATGTTTTCCTGGATGGTTTTGATGCTTGTGAATGTACACTGGTGTCCAAGCATTGAAGTGTTAGGTACTTATTGTAGCCCTTGTAGTCTTTGCTTGTTTATACCCATCATTCATGGGAATGCTTTCCAGGTATTTGAAGTGACTTGGGTGTTATGATCCATGTTTTGGTCCCTGCAGCCATATTTGCATCGGTGGGCACCCCAAACACAGTAACACTATAGATCTTCCAGACTCTTAGAGGTATTGACTTGGTGATCTTGAATAAGATCTAGAAGATTTCTCTGAATTACCAAGCAGAGACACTTGTTTTCTTTCTTTACTTTCTCCCAGAGTCTCTCTCTCTCTCTCTCTCTCCTGAGTTCCCTGGAGCTGGGAGAGGGGTAAAACAAACATCCCTGTGGCTACCACCACTGGGACTGCCATGGGTTAGACCTGAAGCCAGTACTGTATTGAAACATGTCCAAGGCCCACAGTAACTACTGCCTGGCTACTACCTATGTTTACTCAAGACTCTATGGCTCTACCATCAGCAGGTAGCAAAGGAAGCCAGGCTTGTATCTTTCCCTTAAGGGCAATGAGTCCTCCCCAGTACTAGTCAGGCCCAGAGATGCTGTCTGGGAGCCAGGGTCTGGAGTCTGAAACCTTAGGAATCCACCTGGTGCTCTGTTCTACTGTGGCTGTCCTGGCACTCAAGCCACAAGACAAAGTTTTTCCCAGTTTTTCTTACCCTTTCCAAAAGCAGCTGAATCTCTTTCCATGGCCACCACTGCTCAGGCCTGTAACAAATACTGTCTGGCTATGATCAATGTTCACTCAAGGCCCAAGGGCTCTTCAGTCAGCTGGTGGTGAATGCTGCTAGTCCTGAGTCTCTTCCTTCAGGAAGTGGGCTCCTCTTTGGCCCAGAATAAGTCAAGAAATGCCATCCACAACCAAGGTGTGGAATTGGGGACTCCAAGAGCCTGCTTGCTCCTTTATCCCACTGTTGCCAACCTGGTACATAAGCTCCAAAACAAAGTCCCTGGTACACATTCCTCCCCTTTTCTCAAGCCATAAGAGTCTCTCCCCATGAACACTAGTAGGAATGTGCTTGCTCATACTTGAAGCCAGCACAGCTCTGAGGCTCATCCAAGGCCTGCAGTGAATAGTGCTTGGCCACTGCTGCTGATTATGTATGGCCCAATGACTCCTTAGTCAGTGGGTGCTGAATTCTATCAAGACTGAGGCCTTCCTTCAGGGAAGTTTGTTCCCTTTTGGTCCAGGGTGTGTCTAAAAATGTCATCTGAAATCTGGGGTCTGGAATGGAGGCCTCAGGGCTCTGCTTGGTGCCCTATTCTACTGCGGCTGTGCTGGTATCAAAGTTGTAAGAAAAGGTCCCCTTTACTCTCCCTTCTCTTCTCCTCAAGTGGAAGGAAGGAGTCTCTCCTGGAGCTGCATGCTATGCTGCCTGGGATGGGGAAGGGAGTGACACAAGCAGTCCCTTTGTTACCCTGGCCGTTACCTCCTTAGGTCACATGCATTCCAAGTGCACTGGCCCTGAGCCTAGCACAGCATCAGGACTTGTCCAGGAATTGCAGTTCTTGCTATCTAGACTGCCTTTCAAGTGTATTTAGGGCCCCAGAACAATTCAGCTTGTGGTTACGGGCCTTGCTGGAACTCAAGCTCCTAGTGTTGCGATGGATGATTCCCCTCTGGCTAGGGCTGGTCTAAATTCTCCCTCCGTGGGTGCCTTCTGGGTTCTGCCTGGTGTATCTTTCTGCTGTGGCAGGGCAGCACAGAATTCCAACGCAAAATCCCACAACCACTCCAATTTCCCTCCTCAAAGTGCACAGATTTTCTCTCTGTGTATGTGGCCATTGCCAGGGGAAGGGGGAAAGGCAGTGTCAGTAATAAAAGAGAGGCTTTTTTTTTTTTTCTTTTTCAAGATAGAGTCTCGCTTAGTCAATGAGGCTGGAGTGCAGTGGTGCCATCTAGGCTCACTGCAACCTCCGCGTCCTGAGTTCAAGCCATTCTCCTGCCTCAGCCTCCTGGGTAGCAGAGACTATAGGCACATGCCACCGTGCCTGGCTAAATTTTGTACTTTTAGTGGAGGCAGGGTTTTTCTACCCTCTGCAGTGTCTCTTTCAGTGATATGAAATTAAAACCAGGTACTGTGATTGCTAACCTAATTTTTAGTCCTTATGAATGTGTTTTTTCTGTGGATAGCTGTTCAGTTTGCTGCTCTTGCAAGGAAGATGATTGGTGGAGCCTTTTATTTGGCCATCTTGCTCTGCATTCAATCCTGTTCATTATCTTGATTGTCATGGTGGTTTCATGTATATATATATATGTCAAAACTTATGAAACTGTCCACTTTAAATATGTGCAATGTATTGTATGTCAATTAAACCTCAATAAGATAGTAAAAAAAACCTAAAATACCACAAATATGTTATGTCTCACCTAGTAAATGGACAAAATTCTGAAATATGACAGCATGTACTTTTGACACTGGGGAAACAGGCACTCTTTTCATTGCTCATGAGAATGTAATATGACACAATCTTTCTGGAGGGGAATTCGACAATATCTAACCAGTCTATAAATACACTTAACTTTTGCCCTAACAATATGAAAACACATATGTACCATGTCATGCTTTTGATAGTGGCTAATGCTACTCCCTCTGCCTGGAGTGTTCATCTGTCTTAGTTAATTTTGATTACTATAACAAAGCACTTCAAACTGGAGTCTATAAACAACAAAAACATATTTCTCACAGTTTTGGAAGCTGGGAAGTCCAAGACGTAAGTGACAGCAGTTTCAGTGTCTGGTGAGGATTCTCTGATTCACAGGTGATACTTTAAAAGAAAATTTTTTTCTTTTTTAATTTATTTTATTTTTACTTTTTATTTCCATAGGTTTTTGGTGGAACAGGTGGTGTTTGGTCACATGAATAAATTCTTTAGTGGTGATTTCTGAGATTTTGGTGCACCCATCACCCAAGCAGTATACACTGTACCCAATCTGTAGTCTTTTATCCCTCACCCCTCTCCCACCCTTTCCCTGGAGTCCCCAAAGCCCATTGTATCTTTCTTATGTATTTGCATTCCCATAACTTAGCCCCCACTTATGAATGAGAACATGCAATGTTTGGTTTTCCATTCCTGAGTTACTTCACTTAGAATAATGGTCTCCAGTTCCAGTCAGGTCACTATGAATGCTATTATTTTTAGAACAGACATTTATTTCTCACAGTTCTGGAGGCTAGACTTGCAAAATCAAGGTGTTAGCACTGTCGGGTCCTGGCAAGGGCCCTTTTCCCAAGTTGTGGACTTCTCACATTGTGGAAAGAGAAGATGAGAGAGATCTCTGGGGTCCCTTTTATAAGGACACTAATCCCATTCACGAAGCCTCCACTCCCATGATGTAATCACTTCCCAAAGGTCCCACCTCCAAATGCCATCACATTGGTGGTTAGGATTTCAAAATAGGAACTTGGGGGGAACAAACATTCAGCCCCTAACAAGGAAGAGAGAGAAAATGGAAGATTGTGTGGGACAATTTCTGGCCAGACCTAGAAGTGCATTCAACGTTTTTGCCTACATTTCTTTGACCAGAACTCTGCCCCATTGTTCCACCCTAGTGGTGTGAACAACTGGGAAATGTGTTCCCAGCAGGAGAATGCATTGGCAAACCACAGCATTATCTCTACCATGTGGACTTTTTCTGGATCCTGATAATGTTTTAAGCAGTAAGAGTAGAATATGACTATTATTTTAGGTCTCTAGTCTATTTTGTTACCTTTTACCATATAAAGTGACAACCTCAATACCTAAATTTAGTATTTGCTTTGTATTGTTATGTAACAAATTATCACAGATGTACACCACCACCCAATTATTATCTCATAGTTCTGTAAGTGAGAAGACTGATATGGCATGGCTCTATTCCCTGCTCAGAGTCTAATAAGCCAAAATCAAGGTATTGGAAGATATGCATGCTTTTTCTGGAGGATCTGGGGAGGAATTCATATCCAAGCTCATTCAGCTTATTGTAAGATTCTGTTCCTTGCCGCTGAACCTGGGACTGGTGTTCCGAATTATTTGGCTTGTGGCTCTTTCCATCTTCAAGCCAGCAATGTTGCATGAAACCCCTCTCATCCCCCAGTGCTTCCCTCCCCTCTTCACCCACCCAGCCAGTGGTGAGAGAGAGTAGCCCACTCTTCCACACATCTGTAATCAGATAGAGGAGCAAAATTGGTAACATCTGGTACTTCAGGCTGCAATTGGAAGAGGCTAGTGTTCTCTTGGGACCTTGACAGATTTGGAAAATGAGTAAAAAGAGAAGGAAGGCTATCCCTGTGGGATACTCCTCTTGTAGCAGGCAGAATTTTGGTCCTAATAACATTTTCCCCCTGGTGTTACAACCCATGAATATGTTACCTTTCATGGTGAAAAGGACTTCGCATATGTAATTAAGGTTATGACTCAGTTAAACCTTAAGGCAGGAAGATTTTTTTGGAGTAGTTGTGTGGGCCCAAGGTAACCATCTGAGCCCTTAAAAGCAGAAAACAAAGGCAGAGAGATTCGAAGATGATAGTTTTTTACTGTGTCCTCACATGGTGGAAAGGCAAAAGGGCTCCCCAGTGACTCTTTGATAAGGGCATCAATCCCATTTATGACAGCAGAGTCCTCATGATCTCATAGCTCCCCAAAGGCTGTCTCTATTAATGCCATAAACTTGTGGGTTAGCTTTCAACAGACACATTTCCATAAATGTTTAGATCATAGCAGGGAAGATAAAGCATAAATTAAGGAAGTTATTTCCTATATATAGTAGGTTGAAAAGGTGAATAGAAAATGAAAACAGACATGTGGTATCCAAGATGAGAAGTAGTGACACATCTATGAGTACGTCTTTGTATATCTCTGAGCTTCCAAAATATTGCATTATTTCACATAAACATTAAATTCCTAAAATATAAATTATTAAAACCAAAAAAGTGAATAAAAAATAAAATGTAATATAAACAATAACGAATAAATAATATAGCCACACTTAATGGCATTGAGGGAAAAAAATAACCTAAGCAACTTTTGTAAACCATGTTTTGACTTAATACTGACAGCCTACAAATAAAAATATACATACATGTTGCACTCTAATCAGTAAATATGTTTTCCACAGGGCTATAAATTAGCAACTACAAAATTATTTTGTGTGCATGCTGAAATTGAAAAAGTACATTTGTAATATGTGATAAAAATTGAAATTTTTACTATTAGAATAAAATTACAAATAAAGACAGACAGGAGGTCCAAATGAATAAATTGCACCCTGTAGTGTTGGATTGGAATAAAGAGATTAGCGTAACTCATGGATACCACAGCTAGATATTTGTGTATATTTAATGAGCTAGTATATATGGGTATCTATCTATCTATCAACATATAATTATGTGTTATATACAAAGCATATATGTATACATGTTTCCTAACTCCGTCCACTGAGAGGGATTAAAGAAGTAACACTCTAGATAGTAATGAGCATACCCACCCTATGGATCTTGATTTGTAAATATCATTCCCAATAAAAGATACCAGAGCTCTTTGGATAATCTCTTGATCTCAGTCTTAGAGCAAGGAGAATAGAAAGTGAGGCTGGAACAACTTGTGGTGCCAACAAGTGAGGATATGCTCAAAATAAAAGATAGAGATTTGTTTAAAGAACAATCTGATGGGGTTCCTAATGCCTACAATTTGAACAATTTAGCTAGCAACATAAACATTGATAGTACTCGATTTTAACCCACAGGTTAAAATAAACATCCAGAAGTCCATATTGATATACATAAACAACAAAATACACATATAAAAATTAACCAATGAGGCAACAAGAATAGCTAATCCATATAATAGAATTCCAATTAATAAATGTATTAAGAAAGAAGGAAGTGGGAAGCTCCATTAGGCAACTCCATTAATAATAACAGTTGAAGACAAGATCCACTAATGGATGTTAAATTTAGTAAGTGAAAGCTTGAAAGGAAACAGAATTTCTGTTTTAAATTAACTCCTCCAAGGTATCTATAAACATGAAGGAGAAATATAGTGCAGTGGAGAAACACAGTGGTTAATCACCTAAACCAAATAGAGTCTAACATTACAGGTAATAACAAATATTGACAAAATAAACCCCAGGATGTCATTTACTGAGAACACATAATTGATGGGGTTTCTTGCAAATAATGCATAACATCAATACAATATGTACAAAAATCAAACAAGTATTGAGGAATATACAATAACTGGTCAATACTTTTCAGAAGAGTCAAGGTCATGAAAAACAAGGAAAGATTGAAGAATATTGGGAATGGTTACAAACTGCAGGAGACAAGAAAAATAACAGATAAGTGCAATGTACAATCATGGATATGTTCCTGGAACAGAAAAAAAAGATATTAGTGTAAAAATTATGGAGAAGTAGTTTCTTAATAGTATTTTACCAATGTTAATTTACTAGTTATGATCATTGTACCATTGTTAAGTAAGATTCTACCATTAAAGGGAGTGGGGTGAGGTGCATACAGAAACTCTTTACTATTTTTTTAATAATCTGAAATCTAAAATTAGGTCAAAATAAAAATTAAAAAATAATGATGTGTAAAAAATAATTTGAGGAATGTTAAAGACCAGAGTGCATTTTGTCTGAGCCATTATCAGTTCCTGTACTACATATGTAGAACCCATAAACCCTTATAGTCTTCAAGGAGAAATATTGTAGCAAACTTAGCTGAGGGGAGCAGTCCTGCCATGTGGCCTGCTTTGATAACAAAAGGGACTTCAGAGTTTGAATTATGGATAAAGGACAAGGCAGAAACTTCAGAGGTTCTATAGTGCCAGGGAGAACCCTTGTAAAGTCTTATCAGTTGTGAAGCTCTATTAGTACAGCGAGAGATACTAGCATAGATTACAACTGCTGAGGCCCCAGCTGCAAGCACTGGTCGAGAGACAAAGGTAGTCACGCAGAATGGTGATGCTGTCCAGACTGTCTGAACTAGAGCTCCTGTAAGAACTGAAGACCACGTTTCCTTTGCTACTGCCATGAAGAAACAATAGTTCACACTCTTCTCTCACATTTCTTGATTTCATCTTTAGAAGAACAGGAATGAAGATTTCAAAGATTATGTGTTTTTACCAGAAATGTTCATCTACAGGAACTCTTTCATGTATTGCATGGGACTGAGTTTACCAAATTTGGAAAACACACACAGACATACAGATACATTTGCACACACACACTGCAAAACAACAGCAACATCAGCAATGGAAACACAAAAATGTCCCATTCTTACCCTCCACCACTGAGTGGATGCTCATAAGGGAGATCAGGAGGCTAACTACAGCAATTGATATTCCCTCTGAAATATGTTATGAGTAATAACTGTGGCCTCTCTGTTCTTATGAAATAATGTTCAACCTAAGTGTGATGAGGGGAAATGTAAATTAGATGACATTTAGGTAACATAATTTTTACCATAAGATTATGACAATTTAAAAAATAATCACTTTCGATGATGATCGTAGAGGAAAACAGCAACCTCATTTCTGAGTGTAAATTGCTACAAACTTTCTGGAAAGTGATCAGGTAAAAAAAAAAAAATGTTAACTATCCTTAATACTCTTTGACCTGGATATTCTACTTTTGGAAATCTCTGTAGCACCAGTATCTGAAGATATATACACACAAAAATATTTACTTCTGCATTAATATGTATTGACAAACCTTGAAAGCAACTAGTCTATTAACAAGAAAATGGTAGTACAAATTCTTGCAAAATGTGTTCTTTGAAAATTATCGTAGTTATTACAAAGAATGAGCCAGATGTGCATAATGATAATCATGTCATACATTTTAGGCATGGAAAAAAGAAAGTTTAGATTAAAAATTAGAAAATTTCTAAGTAGTTGGTATGGGTAAATGCAAATTTAAAGGGACAAAAATAAACTGAAATAAAAACATTAAATTAGACAAGTTTAAATATATAGAAACATTTTTTAAAAAGGAAAACTCGTTGGTGGCTAGAATGAGAAAAATTATGTGTCTAGAAAAAATATATACTAAATGCAATGTTAGGATTCTTTATTAAATTTAAAGTTTATCCTTATATTAAAGTTAAACTTTAACATAATATTTTGCTAGTTTTTGCAGGCCTGTTTTAAAATTTTGTTTGTTTTGGTTGTGTTCTGTGATTTGCATTTGAGCTATTGGTTCAAACACAGGCTGTCAAAAATAATGGCAACTAATGTAAATAAGTGACAATTTGTGATAAAAAAAATCAGGTAATTTACTGCCAAAGTGAATTAATTTAGGAAATGGTTGTTTGTTTTGCTGATATCTACATTACCTGCATGGAAAATATGCTCTTTATAGTCTATGGAAATGTCACTATATTTATGATGTTTCAATATTTTTTAATTAATTAATTAATTTTTTTTTTGAGGTGGAGTCTTGCTCTATTGCCCAGGCTGGAGTGCAGTGGTGCGAATTCGGCTGCACTGTAAGCTCCGCCTCCCGGGTTCATGCCATTCTCCTGCCTCAGCCTCCCGAGTAGCTGGGACTACAGGTGCACGCCAACATGCCAGGCTAATTTTTTTGTATTTTTAGTAGAGACGGGGTTTCACCATGTTAGCCAGTATGGTCTCAATCTCCTGACCTCGGGATCCACCTGCCACAGCCTCCCAAAGTGCTGAGGTTACAGGCATGAGCCACCGTGCCCAGCCTTATTTTTCTTTTAGAAAGAAGTCAGCCCTTTAAAAAATCACCAATAATAAAAGGAAAATGTAGATTATTTTTGAAGAAATAAATTTACATGTCCTCTCTCAGATATTTTTACATCTTTTTTTACAAATAGGTTTAAGTAATTTTGTTGAGAAACAAAAAATTCAAATACTTATTTTCCCACTTCCTTTTCTTTCCATTTGAATCTATTCTTGATTTGTTAATGGAACTAGAAATCAGGCAACATTATTCAAGCTTTAAAATAAAAAAAATATAGTAATAAGACAATTTAAATTAAAAAATAAAAAAAGAATTGATTCCAGTCAGTATTTTACAGCTTTGTGTATATAGATATGTCACACTGCACATTTAAAAAAATCATGAATTCATTAAATGAGGATTCATCTAAATTCATGTTTTAAATTTCTACAACTTGCTACCAGACATTGTCATAATGAATTCACCCTGAAACACACCATCACCCTCACGTTTATCACAAATTAACAGAAATAGACAAACATTAGTGAGGCAAATCATGTTATTGAACTGGTGGTTTACAGAGAGCAGTATCATAATGATGGCACACAGGCCAGATCTGTCAGGAGGCAAATGACAATATAATTAGATTCTATGTCTCACAGGAGAATCTAGAAAGTGTCCACAGGACAGTCATTTTTTTTTTTTTTCATTTTCTCTTCTGTCAGATAATAAAAAGAGACTCTTAAAGAAGGAATATGTCAGATATACAAGTTTTTTTTTAATTTTTGTTTTTTACAATATTTACATCTGGTTATTGCATGGCCTGTACTATTTAAATGCAAATTTGATATGCACATCCATTTGGTGTGCAAATCCAGAATTTGAAAGCATGTATTCTAAGCAGAGTGAAACCACAAACATTAATCTTCTGGTTTACCATCCCTCTAAATTTCCTTGACAATGATTATGGTCAAAATATTTGGTTCATACAAACATTGCTCCTAAAATTAATATAATAGTGTCTTATTGAAAAATTAAAAATATTGTGCTTGATTTTAGAAAGTGCATGTCAAATCCCTACGTGAATAGATGCTGTACTTCTGGTTGAGAAGAAAATGAAATCAATTAGACATTCTGAAGTTTCATAAAAACATGAAGATTGCAACAGAATTTTGGACCTTATGTCTTTATACTGCATGGAGACTTTTAGTCTTTTATCTTCTCATTTGTATTCATTTTACACAATTCTATTTCTTTCTAACTACAATCTGCAGTGATAAATGGACATAGAACAGTTGTAACTGTTCTTATAATGAGATTTCTGAATTAACTTTGCCATCTACATCTTTAAAATTGTACCAGATGACACAAGAGAACTATTTTAAATCCTTTGATCTTCTACATTTGAAATGAACACCTTAAGGAATATAACAAATTAATATCAAAATGAATGTTGCAGCTATGAAGAGTATATGTTTATTTAGGCAGGCATATATAATGAATGTTCTGATCATATTTATATTAGTAGGTTGAATTTAAACTTATATTCATGGAAATCTTGACACTTCTGTCAATATGAAATGAGGTAAGTGAATTTAAACATATTTTAATCTCTTCACAATCACATTTTTATTATAAAATAATGTAGAAAGTTAAATTTATTAAAAAGGGAGAAAATTTTAAATCAGTTTACTTTTGTCAGTTCTCTCTTCAAGCAATTGATTTGTTATACTTTTACTATAAAGGCCAAGATTAAACAAATTATATAATTTATTATAAAAGATACAGCTGTTTAGAAATGTATGTACTAAATAAATATGAAAATATTTACTAGACTTTTTATAAAAATTAATATTTAAATAAGGTAGATCAAATTAGTGAATTATTTAAAATGACTTTATTTTCTAAAAAGAGACATATATGCATATAAGTGTGTGTGTATACTTCTTTTAATGAAGTGGATAGCATATACATACTGGTTATTGGTAATTATAAAATAATGCAATGATAATAACATAACTGTTTATTGGGTTAATACCAAATGGAAGGAAGTGGGTATTGTTGAATCTAATCCTAATAATAATTATGCATGTAAGTTGAGCATTTTTACCTCCATTGTGCAGTTAAGAAAAATACGTCCCAAGATGTTAACTCACTAGTCCAAAAGGATACTTAGGCAAACAATTGAACAATTGTCACCAGGAACTAAAGCCATGTTCTACTCTGTTTCCAGGACCCATGTATTTTCTACTAAATCACACTAGTCAAAGTGAGGGTTTTAGTATGAAATCTCTTAAAGCAGTCCTTTGGTTATAAATACATAAAAGTTAGAATAATTGTGTTTACATTAAATAGTTGTTTAAAGATTAAACGCAGTGACAAATAAAATCCCTAGCACATATTAGGGAATATGCGTATTATGAAGAGAGAAAGAATATGTATACACCCTCTCTCTCTGTATATATGTATGTGTGTATGTACATATGTGTATGTACATACATGTGTGTATATATACACTTATATGTATGAGAGAGAGGGAAGCATTTTTTAGATTGAGTTCAATAAAAATTTACAAATATTCTTTTTAATTACATTTTCTGCAAATATAGATAAGTGGAGAGCTCATATAATCTCTGTTCAGAAAGAACTTACAATATTCCGGGTATTCTGTATTTTTTTCTCTCTTAACTGGAGCTTTCATAGTTTTATTTGCAACAGGGTGGAATTGTTTACATAACATGTTATTTTATGACCCATTTTGGAGGCTCCCCAAAAAGAACTACAGACATGTCTGCTAAATAAAACAGCTTTTATTATTAAATTGGGACATAAAATTTCAGAACAATGACATTGTAAGGAGACTGATATACTTAAAAATTTAACTTTTTCCTCTTGTAATGACTACAATCCATTATTCCAGTTTGGTTATGTTTTGTTAAGTGATTATTCTTTCTAAGCCCTTAGGAAAACCTTAGTCATAATTTGAACATAATTTTTTCTCTTCTACCTACATTTTATGATTTTATTTTCCTTATGTAAATGTATGATTTCCTAATGCTTCTTCAACTTGAATTTTAAATAACATGAGTGAATAGCACAATTTCTTATTTTGAATTTTGAATACAATATAGAGAAAACATCTGAGTCAGTAAATATGTATGTATTAACTTTTTACATCTTGGATCTTTTCATAATTATTGTAAGCATCCTATAACATGAATTATTGAAGACAGTGTATAGGTTTATTAAAGTAGTACTGATAATAACGTATCTATTTAGTGGATAAAGTAAATGCACCTTATGGGTGGTCACAAACAAATTTGTATTTTTACCTCCATTTTGTACTGTTTTACCTCCATTTATGTAATGTTTTCCTCTGATTATTTATATACAATATGCCAGCTTTGATCTGCACTACTTTTCTGTTTCAGCAAGTTAGATTATTGCTAAATTCAAGGCAGTAGGCTAAATTTAATATTTAAATTTCTATGCACTGTATTGGAAGGCAAATTCTTTAATATCAAAATTTTACCATATTATTACATGAGTTCAAATTATATTAATCATTTAAACCAATGCGTCAGAAGGAACATAAATCAAATGTAGAACTGATAACTAATTTTTATGCTAGTAACTATATTGGCTGTTTTGACTCTGCTGAAAGATAAGACTCAGCAGATACAATTCATAAAGTCATATTTTAGCCATGGAATTTCTTATTTTGCTATGTTATAATTTATTATAATCAGTAACAAGATGTTTTATTTAAGGTTTAGATAAATTACTGGAATTGTATAGATCACTCTGGAAACAGCATTATATTTTAATATTTATTTAAAATTATTTATTTGAAAATAATAATACACAAGTTAATTATAAAAACACAAATATGTACATGCTCTGCCAAGTAAGAGTATAAATTTTACTTTTTGGTAAAATATTCTATTGTCAGATAACTTTTTTATTTTATTTTATTTTATTTTTTTATTTTATTTTATTATTTTTTATTTTTTTACAATTTCTTTTTTTATTTTATTTTATTATTATTATACTTTAAGTTTTAGGGTACATGTGCACATTGTGCAGGTTAGTTACATATGTATACATGTGCCATGCTGGCTCTGGTGTGCTGCACCCATTAACTCGTCATTTAGCATTAGGTGTATCTCCTAATGCTATCCCTCCCCCCTCCCCCCACCCCACAACAGTCCTCAGAGTGTGATGTTCCCCTTCCTGTGTCCATGTGTTCTCATTGTTCAATTCCCACCTATGAGTGAGAACATGCGGTGTTTGGTTTTTTGTCCTTGCGATAGTTTACTGAGAATGATGATTTCCAATTTCATCCATGTCCCTACAAAGGACATGAACTCATCATTTTTTATGGCTGCATAGTATTCCATGGTGTATATGTACCACATTTTCTTAATCCAGTCTATCATTGTTGGGCATTTGGGCTGGTTCCAAGTCTTTGCTATTGTGAAGAGTGCCACAATAAACATATGTGTGCATGTGTCTTTATAGCAGCATGATTTATAGTCCTTTGGGTATATACCCAGTAATGGGATGGCTGGGACAAATGGTATTTCTACTTCTAGATCCCTGAGGAATCACCACACTGACTTCCACAATGGTTGAACTACTTTACAATCCCACCAACAGTGTAAAAGTGTTCCTATTTCTCCACATCTTCTCCAGCACCTGTTGTTTCCAGACTTTTTAATGATTGCCATTCTAACTGCTGTGAGATGGTATCTCATTGTGGTTTTGATTTGCATTTTGATGATGGCCAGTGATGGTGAGCATTTTTTCATGTGTCTTTTGGCTGCATAAATGTCTTCTTTTGAGAAGTGTCTGTTCATGTCCTTTCCCCACTTTTTGATGGGGTTGTTTGTCTTTTTCTTGTAAATTTGTTTGAGTTCATTGTAGATTCTGGATATTAGCCCTTTGTCAGATGAGTAGGTTGTGAAAATTTTCTCCCATTCTGTAGGTTGCCTGTTCACTCTGATGGTAGTTTCTTTTGCTGTGCAGAAGCTCTTTAGTTTAATTAGATCCCATTTGTCAATTTTGGCTTTTGTTGCCATTGCTTTTGGTGTTTTAGACATGAAGTCCTTGCCCATGCCTATGTCCTGAATGGGAATGCCTAGGTTTTCTTCTAGGGCTTTTATGGTTTTAGGTCTAACGTTTAAGTCTTTAATCCATCTTGAATTAATTTTTGTATAAGGTGTAAGGAAGGGATCCAGTTTCAGCTTTCTACATATGGCTATCCAGTTTTCCCAGCACCATTTATTAAATAGGGAATCCTTTCCCCATTGCTTGTTTTTCTCAGGTTTGTCAAAGATCAGTTAGTTGTAGATACGCGGTGTTATTTCTGAGGGCTCTGTTCTGTTCCATTGATCTATATCTCTGTTTTGGTAAGAGTACCATGCTGTTTTGGTTACAGTAGCCTTGTAGTATAATTTGAATTCAGGTAGCATGATGCCTCCAGCTTTGTTCTTTTGGCTTAGGCTTGACTTCGTGATGCGAGTTCTTTTTTGGTTCCATATGAACTTTAAAGTAGTTTTTTCCAATTCTGTGAAGAAAGTCACTTGTTAATTGCAGGAAAAATTAAGGCTAAAATATAGAAAAACACTTAAAGATTTTTAAATTATCATTTAATATCCAGGTGTTTGGGAAAAATAAAATAAATTACTATTTTGCTTACATTATAGGGGAAAAATATTTTCCTGATTTAAGTTCCTGTGTTTATAATGAATATGAGATAGTAAGATGATATTCATAGAATGAAAACAGGTTTTCTTTCTATCCTTTTGTTCCTTTCCAAGATATCTGTGGAACACTGTTATATATTAGCCCACATAATTTCCTATAAATTTCAGTTTCACACATTACAATTTTGTTAACTCTGCAAACTTCCATAATTACATATATCTGGAGTCATGCATATAGAACCAAATTATATATACATTTGTTTATACATGTAATTATATATAAATAGTTTACATGCATATATAATTCATATATACACATGTAAATAAATTATATAAATAAATATATATAAATTATATATATATATATTTTTTTTTCCTAGTCACCTTTGTGAGGAAAGGGTAGGGGCTTTACTAAGAAATTTGTAAATATTATGCTAAATGCAGAAATTGACTTACGATATATATATATATAAATATATATGAAAAGAGAGAGACAGATTCTTTTAATGCACATTTTAATACTTATACCACATTTGATATTTGGAACATTTCATAATCTAAAGTGGTAATCAATGTCAAATCCATATTATTATCTCCACTTTACAGGAGACAATATGAAAATATGAAGCAGAAACAATAAGAGAGAATCAATTAAAAGGTAAAGTATGTCACACCCTATCTCTATCTCTTCAATCACTTTTGAATATCCACATACTCAGACACTAAAGTGAATCATACAGAATGATTTATTGTTTGAAAGAAAAAAAAAAAGCAAGCCTCTTGACTTGGTTGCTCTAAACATTTGTGTAAATAGTTTTATTTAATTTCAGTCCTTATATGACCATTTATTTGAGGAAATTTTCTTCTTTCCTGAATGATTCTACTTATTGTCTGTATCATTTGTTTGGCAATTCAAATGCCATAGAACATTGGAATATAAAAAAGTAACAACGGTTTTGCAATTCTGACAATGTGACATAAATTGTGTGACCTTGGATATGTCACTACACTTCCTGAACCTAGTTCACAGGGTACAGTGTTCTTCCTTTTTCAAGGTTTCACTTTCCACAGTGTCAATAACCTGTGGTCAATGCAGTCCAAAAATATTAAATTAAATTTCCAAAAATAAACAATTCATAATTTTAAATTACACGCCATGCTGAATAGTGTGATGAAATTTCACTCTATGCTGCTTTATATCACCCAGGATATGAATAATCCCTTTGTCCACTTTATACATTTGTTTATACTACCCACTCACTGGGCATCAACATCATCTCTTTCTGACATCCAACCATAGACATCATTATGGCCAGATGATCCTGGATCACCCAGAGCCAATGATCCCCCTTCTGACATATTTTCAGAAGGTCAGTAATTGCCTAACATTACAATACTTACATCATGAACCTCATTTCAACTCATTGTGTACGTATTATATCATCTCACATTATCACAAGTAAGATGTGTACAGTACAGTAAGATATTCTCAGACAAAAAGAGAAAGAGAGAGACTGCATCCACATAACTTTTTACAGCATATTGCTATACTTCTATTTTATTGTTGTCATTACTCTCTTACTGTATCTAATTTATGAATTAAATATTATAGTATGCATAGAAAAAAACCCTAGTACAGTCATTCCCATCCCATGTCCAGGATTCTCCACAATACCAAAATCTGCAGATGCTCAAGTCTCTTACACAAAATGGCATAGTATTTGAATATAACCTACACACATCCTCCCATATACTTTAAATCATCTCTAAATTACTTATAAACCTAATCTAATGTTATGTAAATAACTGTTATACTGCATTTTAAAATTTGTATTATTTTATTGTTTTATTACCTTTTTTTCCAAATATTTTCAGTCCATGGTTGCTTGAATTGATGGGTATGGAACTCATGGATACAAAAGCCAACTTTATATAGAGCGTTAGCTATTACATAGTTTCATGCATCCACTAGAGGTCTTGAAACACATTCCCTGAGGATAAGGGGGACTACCGTATTTGTAGACATAAAGAGACCTAAGTTGCTGCAAAGCAGCCTAGTAAAGTGAGAGGGAACAGAGGCAGAGGGTATTAATTAAGAGGATGGCTTCCGGAGTTAGGCAGTTAAATTTGAATCTACCACTTTGCTTGTGAGGTTTATGTGTTATATCAGTGTTTTCAATTATTGTTAATTTTATTGCCATGACATAAATCTTAAATAATGATTATCATATTGTTCACTTTTAAAATATGTTTTTGTGGCTGGGTGCAGTGCCTCACATCTGTAATCACAGCAGTTTGGGAGGCCAAGGTGGGCGGATCTCTTGAGCCCAGGAGTTCGAGAGCAGCCTGGGCAATGTGGCAAAATCCTGTCTCTACAAGAAACTATTAAAAATTATCCTGGAATGATGGCATATGCTTGTAGTCCCAGCTATCTGAGAGGTTGAGGTGGGGGGATCCTTTGAACCTGAGAAGTGGAGGCTACAGTGAGCCGTGACCGTGCCACTGCACTGCAGCCTGGGTGAGACAGTGAGACCCTGTCTCAAAAAATACAATACAATACAATACAATAAATACAATACAATACAAAACAATACAATACATAGACTCATTTAAATTCTGTACACTTATCAAGTTTGATTAAATTATAAACTAAAATGTATCCAAAAACTGTGTATAGCATGTGGCTTCCATAACATATTTCTAGATGGGAGATGAGATCTGTCTGAAAACTGGAAATACTTGGTGATATAAATGATTCCAGTTAAAATTCATTTTTTAAATTTGGCAAATATAAAATTATACTCGGTGAGAAAATAATTAAAACAAAGAACCAAGTTGCTTGATTTTTAACAGAGGCAGCCCAGAATATGGTGGCTCAAGAAAGATGATTATTTCTCTTCCATCCAGTGCTTTAGAGGTGAAAGGCTCCATCCACATTAATGATCCACGAGATCACCTAAGAATCTGGTTTATTCTATATCGTCACTCTACAGACCCCTAAATGTTTTCCCTGCTCACATACTTGAGGCTGGCTCACTGGTACCACCTTCTTATTCTGGGTGAAGCGCAGGCATTTTCCCTGTTAAAGCATATGGCTCAGAATTTGCATACCTTCCTTTAGATTGCATGTCACTAGTTGGAACTTGGAATCACATCCATCCCTAGCTGAAAAGAAACTGTGTTTTCTAGCCTGTCTATGTTCCAGCTTTAAAGAAAGGTGAGAATGGATGCTGAAGGACTATTTGCTTTGTTACAACTCAGTTAATATTTCTAGAAACATTAAAATGACGACTCCTAATTCAAATTAATGTCTGAGTCTGAATTTCAGATAGCATAAACTGAAGAGGGAAGTGAGGATACAATAGATATAGGGAGGTAGTATTACCAATCGTTAGGTATATTTACCATTTTTGTCATCTTTTTGAAATATTTTCATAAATTATTTATCCCCTCATGAACCGATATTTTATCTATAGACACTCAGTTTTTTCACTGCTCTTGCTGCAAAAGTGGGCTGTAGGTTTCCAAAGCGTGTGCAGAGAAATAGTTTGGTGGAGACCTTTGGTGAACATCTTATTTTCGTATTTCTTCTAGCTTCAAAGAACAAAATCTACCCAAGCTCCCTCAATGGAATGAGAATCGTTAGGGATGTAGCAAGCTCACAGGCATCAAGACCACTGGGGTCTCACGGGAGCATTGTGGTTTGATGTGAGAAGGTGCTAGAAAGTATTTTCTTCTCTTCTCTGTATGTATGCTTCTTTCTTCTTAGTCAAATACTTTTTTTTAACTGTGCTGCATCTTTTCTCTACAGACTTGACTCTACTGATGACTAATAGTTTATGCATAGGCATGGCTCTTAGCTTTCAGCTCAGCTTTCTTTTATCCAAATCCCGCATACTTCATAAGTTTTTATTAAAAGTTTCAAATGTGAATCTGATTAGTTGTCAATTCTTAGATATTGTAGGACAGTTTCTTACAACTACTATGATTGTGAGTAAAATATTTCAAAAGAGCTATTTGCAGGTTAAGCTAGATTTAGTGGACTTTTATCATTCTGCCATGAATATACTTTGTACCTCTGTTCTTAAGTCACTTGTAAATTGCACCTGCCTGCTTGTTTTAAGGTTAGGAAAACAACAACAACCACAGAAACTAAATCTACTGTCTTTATTTCATGAAATTCATAGCCTATTTTTTAAAGCTCTTTTTGTACTGTGAACTCAATTAAAGGGATGTTAATATGGAAAAAATAATGCATTAAATTACACATATAAAACATATGCCTTTAAACCATAGATACACCCAAAGTTTTATTTTATATTAAAAATTGATAAATTATGTAGGCATATACAACTTTACACATTCTGAAACAGAGAAGGGCTATTGGGTAATTTTTATAAACATTAAAAAGAAGTTCATATGAGAACAGTAACACTAAAATGATGCAGTTTCTTTTAGAAGTCTATCTTAAGTTATTTGAAAAATTTCTTAAGGTATGGACTTAATTTTGTTATTTACTCAGTTAAATTTATGAATACTGACAGTCATAGCTTGAACTATATACATCATATAGAAAAACATTTTAATTTTTTGTATTTATGTTCTACAGTGCAGTGCTCATTGATATTGTCCACAAATAGAATTTATACAAAATCTTTTTATATAAAAGGAATCCAATATGCTATATTGTATTTCCAAATGAATCAAACTAACTTGGGATTTGTCTAAAGACAAAAAGTAAAAATATAAAGAAGGAAAATAATATTGATAATTAAGATCAAATATATTGCTACAATGAAAAATGCAATTTTACTGATTTTAATTTTCCAGAATTCCTATAGATATTTCTCTGAAGAAGAACAATTGTCTAACCATCCTCTGTAATTTTTATGGTAAATTTGAAAGTTAAGGTCATTTTTCTCTTTATGCTTCGTTTTAACTACAATGTCAATTATTACACTATACTCATTCTGGTAGCTAAATAAGTTATTTTAAAAAATGAACTTTCTGTCGTAAAATTCAACTGAGTAAAAAAATTGATAATAAAATTTATAACATCTTAAAAATTAATAGCTTATGAAACTATGCTTTTAAAAATAATTTGAAGCAAAAAGATCATAGGCATCTGAATTTTATGAATATTACTAAATAAAGGAATAATCTAGTAAATGAAATGGTAATTTGATTGGTGTACATGTCAATTCATTAATGAGTTTAAACTCATTAAGCAAATTTTATGAGATATCTATTTTGTGTCAACTATTAATTTAGCTGCTGGATATACAGCAGTGACCAAAAGTAAAATTCTCTGATCTAGTGGAGCATATATTTTAGACAATAAAATAATCAACAACAATAACAAAATATGTGTACATATACACACTATGAGTGGTGATAGGTCCTTTATAGAAAAAAAATAGGCCACTGCAATAGTAAAGAGGATATCAATTTTTGATAGAGAAGTTATTTGTCAGAGATCTGACTAAAATAAGAAAAAGAAAAACAAGTGATAAAGCAAAAATACATAAAGATATGTGAGGTATTGAATGCTGAGTCATGAAAAAAATTCTACCCATCAAAATAACTTGTTAAAGCCAAGTTTATTAACCTACTACGGTAAAGGAGAGATTCATTATACGGAGTATCTCACATTAATGAGATTTTGAAGGGCAGGACAGAGGTTGTGACTACAAATCTAAGAGTGAGCCCAGCTGAGAGTAGCTGAACTTCCCAGCAAAACCATAGTCAATCGCCAACACTCAGAATCATGAGCCAATTACATTGTTATTGTTTCAGATTTGGGGGTGCTCATTATGTAGTATTAGACAGGTAATACAAACAAGAACTTGAAAAGATTAGTTACTGATGACTAAATAAATTAAATTGTGCTATAGATACAGCCATTTTCTTCAGCATTTTATCAGTTTTTCTGACTTAATATTCAGCAATATTACATAGCATATACTGAGCAATTGATCCAATAAGATTTCCAAATCATGGTATTTCCACATAACCACTCTCTTTGCAACTCTTCATGAGTAGATTTTAATCTTCGTTTCATTTCATTTAGCAGTATATCAAAGTAACTTTGAAAGATCCCAATTAAACAAAAAAAAATCCAAATTAAGGGTAATCAAAATACAATATATGTGTTTATATAATTCTAAAATTTAATGTTCATAAAAATAGTTTTTAAATATAAACCTTGTATGGAATCTTCCTACAAACTCAAGAATATATTTAAAATATGTTGCTATGAAAATTATCAACAAAACAGCAATCTAAATGACTTGATCTCAAAATCAATATTAAGAAGATTGCAGACATGCGATTTTCATTATATTTAACTTTATGCGTTGATTAGAAGTTTCAGTTTCCTGTGTAATTCACATGACTTGGAAGCAATCCAGTACTCAGGCAGGAACGTTAAGAACTATATAAGAATATAGAACCAGAAAGCAAGAATATGAGCTAAATTTGTTCAGTACCTGTTTGGAATTTTGTTTATGAGTTTCTTAAATATTATTAAAGAGTTACAATTCAATGTCGACTACCATATTTGTCAATTCAATGTATAGAAATTAATTAAATAACAATGAGAAATAAACATATGACTAGAAGAAGGGACAGAAAAAGCTATTGAGATTTTGAAGATGATAACTATGTATAAGCTAATTAAAGCACTAAGATTCTTCTTTGGAAGGCAGGATGATAATAGATTCAATTGAAGAAAAAATAGAAGTGAGAAAACTAGGTCAGTGGCAGATTTTCCATCTGTCCCATTCTAAGAGATTTTGATTAATTACACACTTTCTTCTTCCCATTTTTTCTCTTATTCTTCTATAGATTTCTCCTTTTGGCCTTTTAATATGTTTTCTTTTTTTTAAATTTTTTAAAACGTGATGGGCCTCCAAAAATTATAAAAATAATCAACTAAAATTGAAAAAGGCAAGTTAGCAAAAGAACCAGCTCTATTTACTAAGCTCCTACTCTATGTTTCAAGAAAGATACTGGTCACTGCAAGGGGGGTAACAGGCCTAGTTCCTATGCTTAAGAAAAACCTAGCAAAGGTTGGTAACAGTGAGACTACCTTTTATATGTTTACTTACCCACTAAAATTTTATTAGCTAAAACACCAAAAAATGAAAACGTTATTTAATGTTTTTTTCATTGATTTCAAGGAAACAAATGCAAAATTAAAAGTGAAATGGAAAAAAAAATGATGTGGTTAGAGGTATATTTGATGGTTTAGGAAAAGATTGCTATTTATAAAAGGAATAAAGCTGTATTAAGAACATGTATGAGCAATAGATATGCAATATGATGAAGTAAAAATAGAGGGTAAAAGAGATAACTGGAATTTCAAAATTCATGCAACTGCCTAAGTGATATGTAGCCGTTCTGTGGGTGATCCTGTATGGGAATTACTTGTAGGTGTTAATGTAAGGCTTGGAAAAGCGCACAGAAAGCACATGCCTGGGGCTCACTGATAGAAATCAATGAAAATGTTTGTTTAGTAAGAGAACTATATAAGTGACAATTTTCCCTAAGAACCCAGGACTACGAATACGTTAACAATATTCCATAAAACAATTATGTGTTGAGTGTAAGAGAAAAATGAATGTAGCAAACAGATACTTTGAGAAGGGGGAGAAAGGGAACATCTTAGAATGTTCCTCTGTTTTCTCATTTCAAAGAGGCCCTCAAATTAGTGGCTAAAATATTTATTAATTAAGTAGTGTATTATGTGTGTAAAATTTTATATTGCTGGATAACTTAGTTATTCATGAATTATCTAAGCAGTTTATGTCCATCTTCACTAAGATGCCCAGGTTTGTTGGTTTATCTAAGTAGATTTACCACCAGGAGAGAGAGAGAGAGCGAGGAGAGAGAGAGCAGAAAGGAGAAGAGAGCAGAGGAGAGGGGAGGAGACGAGAGGAGAGGATATTTCTACATATTACTCAGGATGGATGCAGTATTTTTTTTTAGTATTATGTAATATCATTTTATGTGTTGTTTAAATTCCTTTGAGAACTCTTAGTTTTGTTTTAAACTTTTCTAAATATATTTCATGTACATTTTTTTCTTCAAAATTATTCCTAGGTAATATTTGTTGTAATCACTTTTTAGAGAATAAAAATATGTCTAGATGTAAAATTAAACGTATAAAGACTCTACTTTCTGTTTCAGATAAAAGCAGTTAACTTTTTGTATATTTTCTAAGATTAACAAGGTTTGTTAATATTTCAAGAGAATTAGATTACTAAAATTAAAATAAATAAACTGTTTGTATTGCCCAATAACTCCTATGCTGACATACACTCCTTTCCTCTAAAACTTTTACTTTCTCACCAGTGAAGTTAACCCATTTATGCCTGAGGTAGCAATTTTTTTTAATTTTTGCAATCAGACCTTGGCAATGGCCTTAAGCAGTAGGATATAAATAACTCCCACATACATAGCGTTCCAATAATGGAACACTAGACATAAATGGGTTAAGAGCTTTTGAATGCCTGTGGTATCATTAGGGTCTAAAAAGACTATTTTTAATTCACTGACCTTTAAAATTTGGGAAGGGGCCCCAATACTATTATGTCATAGAAATACCTGTGATATAGTGCTATAATTCTATTCTGATATTATAATGAGTAACATTGTTATATGATGTGGTCTAGTGCCCAAAAGGGTATAACAAAACTTAGGATAGATTTATCCTAGGAGAACCTGGGTTTTGTAGGAAGAAATGTACAGAAGAAAATAATATGTCCACCAAGTGGTGGAAACAAAAATATTTAAGAGCCAATGCAGGACTGTGATCCCATTTTTCTTTTTGCGAATCATATCACCATGCTATAAACCCTCCTGTGGCAGTAAATATGTACTATTCCTAAAATATTTTTGTAAAAAGCTTTGAAGTCTTGCTGGCATTATGGTTTCTGTAGTCACATAGGTTGTAAAACATCCAACTCTAACCTAGACTGTTTTGTGTGTGTGTGTGTGTGTGTGTGTGTGTGTTTCTGGAAACAGAAGGACAGATACTTCTGAACTGAGGATTAATAGTCATTTAATCTTCATTTCTGTGGTTTTCTGAAACATTCATTCATTCATTTATCAATAAAAATTTTCTGCTGATTTTCCAAATGTCAATCACACTGTAAATTCACTTGCATGACATGAACTGAAGGACACTAAGGGGAAAATATCCGTTAATTTATTTAATAAAGCTCCTAGCAGAGTATAAAGGAACAGGTAGAAGTATATATATATAATTAACTCAAAAGTGAAGGTGATTATCTGAAGCCTAAATAAAATTAGGCAAGAAAAACAATAAGTTGTGGGCTAACTAAAATTAAAGCATGCCTGTGATAATAAGAGCATCATATAATAAATGCTATGATTTATCTGAAATTTCATTGTGTTTATGTTTTTCTAATGTCAAATATAAATGTCTTTAATTATCTCTAGAAAGCTTCAAATTATGGTCATATTTTGTACGTACCCAGTTGTTTTTATTAACTACCACATAGTCTTTCCTATCATACCTTACATTTGCTTTTTCCTTTGGGCCTACTGTTTTACAAATATTACCTACCTTTAATATTCTAACTCATCTCCCAGCTATAACTCCAAACATTTTATGTCTTTCTATTTTGAAATATTTCAGCAATTAAGTTTGTGCTCAGTGATTTAATAAAATTATCTACTGCCTTGGTTTTTCCAAAACTGTTTCCTTGTTTGTTTGAAAGTACTTGGGAAAGAAGTCTGGCAAAATCTGTTCTATTCCCTTTGCCATTTCTTACAAGCTGTTGACCTTGGATGACTTTTAAAGCTAGCTTAATCTGCATTCACTGCTCCACTGACAGGTTAATGCTGTGAGAAGTTTAGTGATTCTTAAAGCTACCAAGCCAGACATTACTTGCATTTTTGTAGAATATTCAGATTTTTCTGAAGATATTCATATGTTACTAAGATTTTCTTTTTCATCGTGAAATAGCTTGTTACTGATTACTTCAATGCATATCATGCTGGGAAACATCACATATGACCCAACATGAATTTCACATTAAAACTTACATTACTTCCCATATGACAACTTTGTATGAGTCAGTTCTCACTAAAGAACCACATGTTGTGCAGAATATATTAAAGTGAATTTGATTTTTTTTTTGAGATGAGTAGTTAGACATATGGGTCTGGAGTTTAGAGGAAACATCTGAACTAAAGATATAAATGCTAATTATCTGAGTATGGTTTTTATTGAAGGCCTGCTAGTAAATGAGATTACACATGCAGGAAAAGAATAAACAGTGAAAAGACAGGGCCTAAGACTGAGCTGGAAGAACTTCACTTTTGTATAACCATGATTCTTCAAAATGAAATGGAAAAGGATTGACCAGAAAGTCTAAAGAAAAGCAGGAAAATGAGTGATAGCATCCAAGGGAAGAGGTAAACCCACAATTCAAACATTCTCATTTAATTATCATCTTCCTTTCTTAAGCCACTTTACTAATAACTTCAATAAATTTAAGTAAAATTAAAACAACATTGAAAAAAGTGTTAATATATTAGAATGTTTACAAAATTCATCTATAGTAATATATTTAGGAATTTGAAAACAGATGTTTATTCCTCACGTGTGTGTGTTTGTACATTTGTGTATATGTGTTTGCAGTTTTTACCTAATTTGTGTGCATATTAGTGTTTTTTTCCCTATAATATCTCCCAACAAAATGTTGAATAAATGACTTACGTGCAGGCTAGTAGAGATACCATATAGGTGTGCTCACTTTGTGAAAGAGTATAGAGGGGAACTTCTATAAAGGATTATATGCACATAAAAATCCAACAGATATGCCAAAGAAAAATGGCATCTCTATCTTGATTCACAATGATACATGGAATTTAAAAGGAACAGAGAAGGCATTAGTAACTACTCAAAAGTTCATGCAAAAATTCAAAGACATGTAATACTGCCAAGAAGCCAAGAACCATGACTGAGGAAATAGAACCCCATAGTTAGAAGATACCAACTATAATAAATGAGGAGAAGAACAGTAGAGTGAAACTGAACAAGGATACATTGTGAACTTTGTATTTTCTGATAAAACAGGAACATACAGAGAAAGGCAGTATATGGAAAAAATATTTAAAAATCATTGTTAACGTACTTTCTGGGTTGTAGAAATAACTAAAAGTACAGTGAAAGATAGATAGAAATCTTATGTATCAGATGTAGAAACAGATCTTTGAAAATCAACTGTATAACTCACAGCTACTACAATCCTGGTCCAATTGTACTGGCATCAGTTTTCGGCACTAACATAAACCCCTTGTGATTGAGTTGATGAGATTTTCTACTTTCTTTTTCAGGTGGCTCTCAAGTCCCACACTTAAAAGTAATTTGTAAGCCTCTTAATACCACCTTGCTCGGGGTCCTGTCTGCAGAGATAAAAAGGAGTAAAAGGCGATGAGGATGAACAGATATTCTTACTTCTTCTTTAGAAGACTTTCCTGCCCTTTTTCAAAATTGACTGCACAATATTAACAAGTTTATATTTTTATACCTTTTCTTCATGCCTTCATCAGCTGTACAGTTTATGCCTCTGCTCACCTCTGGATAGGTATGCGTTTAACTTGCTTTGTTTAATATTCTTCTCTAAGTCATATAGCTTGAGAACTTTGAATTACAGCATTGTCCTATAACACGTACAGCACCTTTGGGGTTGGGCTGCTTATTATTTAATGTAGGCTTCATCAGAACTTTTTTACTGGGCTTATTCTATTCATGATGAAATTATTGAATGGATTGGACTTGGCAGCCTATAATCCAGAACGTGTTTTTATTTCTTTATATCAGTGGCTTTAGAATATGCTGTCAGATCTCCCTTTCCTACAGTAAGGCACTATTTCATGAAAATTCTAGAACTTTTTAAATTCACTTTTGAATATTAAAAAGGTTTCTTTTTCTTTTGAAAACAGTTTTTATAATTATATTTCTTATTCAATTTAATACTTTTTTTTTCCTTCTCACACAAGCTCAGGTAGGCCTGACCAACATTTGGCAGATGACAGTGTAGAAAGTTACATAGATAGTAAATACAAATGGTAAAGCTGGTGATATCTTAGTATAGCTTCTGGAATCCCTTTCTGGCAAAGTTTAATGTTCCTCAAAATATTGGTATTTTGCAGATGAATGACTTATAATATTGCACTCTTCCCTAACAGATGATGGTGTGTTGTTTGATTCCCTCCTCAAATCATGCATCCAATGAGATATCCAGTGGATAAGGGTAGCTCTTATTGTTGGAGCTACCCTTGCCTGGGATTGCAGAGCTCTTGACCAAGTTCCCATTAAGAAAACTCTCCAACCCAGCTCCTTATTGTGTACATATATAACACAGCCACAATCTAGAGGTTCATGTTGATCTCAGTTCTAACATCAGAGACAGATGCAACTATCTTTTTACCTGTAAATTTTCACTGAAGGGCACTAGATACAAGTCCCTGGGCTGTTTAAAGACCAAAAGACATATATAATGACTGAGTAGATGTCATGAAGTCAGTTGACTTGAAATGGTAAAGGTCCAGATGGGTGGAAGTAGCACAGGACACACACAGCTTTCTTCAGATAATTCTCTATCAATCCTCTCTGAAAATTTGTCCCCTGCTTTCCGCTTTGTACCATTAGGAGTGGGAATGAGCTAAATTTTCCTTCCTTCAGCAACACCTCTATTTGAAATTTGAGTGAAACTTGTCACCTATTATCCCCAGGTCTCCATTCTCATCTAAATTGAGAAAATAGAAATTTTTTTAACATCCCGTTATATATTAAAGAATCATTTCTTTAACCATTTAAATGAGGAAAAGGTGATGATGATGAAAATGTTAGTTATTAAAAAACATAGTGTATAGACTCTTATGGTTGAATAAAAAGAATGGTGTAGAGCTAAACCAAATGAAGGAATTATTGTTTGGAGGCAAAATTCACTGATTTCATTATTGAAAGATCACCCGAATATTCAGGGGAACAGCTCATTTTAATTTGTTTGTCTTAATAAAAATGCTTCATGAACTAAAATGAAGAAAAACAGGAAATATATTTCTAAATTTCAATATATAATTTAATATTTGAGCTCAATATTTGACATTAATGTAGTTCTTTAACAAATAGTCTTTATTAAATGAAATTGGTATACATATTGTTTAAATATTTGTTATTCATATCATTACTCTTCTTAGTGGAATTTAAAAATTATAATATCCTGAAAACTATGTAAAACAGCGATTGCAATTAGAATATTCTTTGTATGGTGGAAAGTAATGTGCTCTTTTAAAGAGACAGGAGGACATTATCATTAAACAACCAGGGAAACAGTATCAGATACTGTACTTCTGATATCTAATAACATTCACAGTTGATATTGTCGAAGTTGCATCAAATCATTTCATTATACTGCAAAAGCTGTTCAGGAAAGATCTAAATATGTCATGTTTTATGCTTTGTACAACTATATCTTTAGTAGCTACAGGCACTGGGTAGAGAGAGCTCCATTTTAACTTTAAATCTAGATTAGCCAATTTAGAGTAGAAAATAGAAATTTTGATCAACAAACATGTCAATATCGGAAGTGAAATTTAAAAAAAACATGGGGATGAACTAAACTAGTACAGACCAAATGTTGTCTAATAAAAATAATGCACACATAGAAAAAGAGATAAATATACCTCAAGAAAAAATCTTGGAACCATTCTTTATTACAAGGGTTAAATTAAAAAAAAAAAAATCCAGGCTGCCTTTCAGAGTTTCAGGCAATTTCCATTAGGCTTAATTTTCAAGCATGGTGTCGGGGGCAGGGAACAAAAATATTTAAACATTGGAAATTTTAAAGTGCTAGTTTTGATTTGACAATTACTTTTTACATCTATTTTATGTGGATAAGACAATTCAATCTTTTATTGGTTATAAAGAAGACATTTGACTTGATGAGCTCAGAGTATCTCCATCTTTGTTGTTTTAGTTCTCTCATTATACGGCCTTACTCATGATAAGATTGCTAAGTCCTCTCAAAGTGTTAATTCCCTGATAATTGACAGGTAACAGTACTCTCATTACTTTAACTTTTCGAGAGATGTGTTTACTGCAAAGAATACTCTTGCCTGATATATTCTTAGTTGAAAATTAGGCTGTTGGCCTTAAATTTCTTGTATACATCCTTTGCTAATGTGCTAATCTGGGAAACAATGTGAGTTCCCAGTAATGATTTTCACCATTTATCCAAATAGCTTAATAAAGACAGGCTTAAGAAGCTTGCTTCACTCTATGAACCTGGCTCTTGGCCTTACTTTGATTTTAATTGACCTTTCAAAGTTTGGAGAAGAGAATGGCCTTCCAAATGAAACTCTGCATCCCAAGATAGACATACGATAGAAAAAGAACTATGAGACAAACAGATATCTCGGTTTTTACAAACCATTTTTGTTAATTAAAACTCCAGTACCTAGTACAATGAACTAGCTTCATTTCACAGATGACATTATTTTATTGCTTATCCATAGCAAGTCTTTCCCTAGAGATGAAACAGGGAAGGGGATCTGTAAGCTATATTTAAAGCACAGATTGCTAAACTTTGGAACAGCATACCTTTCTAAGGATCTGATGAAAAACCCATAAGCATTCTCTCTAGAGAAAATCACAAATACATATGTCTGTGCAGGAGACTACTTACTACTCAACAATAAAAAGGAAGGAATTGCTGTTATGGCAATACAAATAAACTTCAAAAACATTATCTAGAGTAAAAGAAACTAGAAATAAAAAAATATGATTTTACTTATATGCAACTTGGCAAAACTAAGCTACAATGATGGAACATAGATACAATGTTTACCAGAGGTTAGGCATTCAGATGACTACAAAGAAATACAAAAAGCTATCTGGAGTGTTGAACATGTTCTATATGTTGACAGTAGTTGTAATTACAGAGGTACTTTTATTGGTTAAACCTCATTTTAATTTATAAAAGTTAAACTTCAGTAAATTTACTTTTTAACAGTCACATACAGGCCAGGCACAGTGGCTCGTGCCTGTAATCCCAGCATTTTGGAAGGTTGAGGTGGGAGAACTGCTTGAGCCCAGGAGTCTGAGACCATCCTGGGCAACATAGTGAGACTCCATCTCTACAGAAAAAAAAAAAATAGCCATATGTGGTGGTGGGTGCCTGTGGTCCCAGCTACTTGGGAGGCTGAGGTCGGGGGAATCGCTTAAGCTCGAGAGCTCTAGGCTAAAATGAGCCATGATTGTGCCACTGCACCACAGGTTAGGCAACAGAGTGAGACCCTGTTGAGAGAGAGAGAGAGAAGTAACATACCCACAGATTCAGGTGGTCCACAGACTGGATGAAGTCCTTCTTTGTATCTCTTAAATATCTTTGAATCCAAGTCTGTATAATAAAATATGTAGTACAAAGTACATAATAAAAAAATTGGATTAGATTATGAAAGGCCACAGTACCTTATTATTTTCTCTGAAAGAGTGAGGAAGCATGTATGTTTTACAAAAAATCAAACAGTACACAAAATTTTAGTGTTCATTGCTTGTATAGCCTTGAGCCCAAATAAAGATAATTCTGAAGTTAGCTCTAAAAATTATCATAACTTATAATGAGAAACAGATCCTTTGCATATATTTTCGAATATTCTGATAAATTTCAGAAAATAGGTATTACATGTGTGCATGCACACACACACAACACACACACACATTTAACATAAATAAAAGCAGGGAGAAAACAGAAGGATCTAATTATGAAGTATTGGAGTTGACGGGAATTATCCAGATTCTCTATTTTGCTCTGGAAACTAACAGATGATGCCCTCTGTTGTTCAGGGAACAAAAGAGTGCAGGTATAGAGTGTGGGCTTGAGGAAAGGGATACAGGTTTGCAGTAGCTGCTTAGGGAAATAAGAAGGAAATGATGTAAAACAAACAAAAGAAAGGTCTGCAGAGTGGCACAGACTATCCAGCTAAAACTGGAATCCAGAGATCTCTCCCATTGTGCTCCATAGTCTTGGAGGGAAGAAGAGCTACAGATGAATTAAGATGGGAGGGAGGGGCTTGAAGGTCGATGTCTGAAGCACTAGAAGTTATCATTGCTTGTGGGAGTGGAATCAATGCTACTGACCTTGGGATACGTGCTGAAAAGGAAAGAAAGAGACCCTGGGCAGAGAAAGTTGATAAACTAAAGGAAAAGGAGGTAGTTCAAGGCACAGGTGTTCAATCTGTGCTATACTTTGGAAGGCAAAAAAGTGAGTAGGTTAGAGTCCTGGAGAAAGAAGATGCTACAGGAAAGGGTGGTATATTTGGCCTTTAAAATCTTAGCAGTACAGTAATGTGCTTTCTGAAATCTGGGCTTTATTATCTTCTAAGACTGAAAGTGAGACTGTGCTTTCAATTGAATCAGAAACAGAATTGGTGGAAGTGACCTACTTACTAACTCAACAGGCACAGATGTAAAACTTAGTAGGAAAAAAAATTACTTAAAAAATTTGCTTTATCAAGATTAGGAACAGAACATAAGAGATAGGAGAAGTGAGGGGAGCAAGAAAGACCAAAGAGAGAAGAAAGATAAGTCATTGTGTCGTTTATTTTTTTCCTGAGACATCTAGTTTACAATCTCTTTGTCATGTCTATTCTAAATTCTAACTACATCTATCTATCTATCTATCTATCTATCTATCTATCTATCTATCTATCTATCTATCATCTATCTATCTATCTTACAGTGTAAGGAACATGGGCCTTCTCCCAATTGTCTGATTATTTCGGTCTTAACGCAAGGTTAGATTCACTGTCCAAAGCCATATTCTGGTCCTGACACAGGGATTTTCTCAGTGAAAATTCCTAGCAGATTCCCCACCAGTCTGTCATCCAGGAGTGAAGCTGTATTACTTTTAAAAACCAAAAAGAATCTGCTCATCTTTAGCACTGACCCACCCTTCTCAGGTTTCTCTCATGAACACCAGGATTGACTACAGAAAAGAATAAGAAAACAGAATACAGGTACTTCTTCATGGCCAGTTTCCTGGGGGCTCAGGGACTTTATTTTTGCATTGTGCAAATTACATTCCTCAAATAAAATTCTATTATGGATGTAAATGTCTAGTTCAAAGGTTTTTTATTGTAGTTATTTAAAAAGTAAATCATTAATTTAATACATTAAAAGTATAAAATGTGAGTATGCATATTTATATCATATCTATCTATCTATCTATCATCTATCATATATCTATCTGTCTAGTAAACATGAGTAAATTCTAAAGTAAATTAACTATTTTGGACTTCCAAAGAGATGTAGTCATTTTACGTTGCAATAAGCTATATGAAAAAAGATGGTCCTGAACAATACTCCTAATGAATAGGAGAGGCAGAGCCAATGGCTTTTGAAGGTGATTTCTCCCAGGCTATTTCCTGAAAATCAGGAGAATTCTTTTTACATATATATACATATATATATATATATATGTATATATGTGTGTATATATACTTATATATGCATATATATACATATATATGTGTATATATACATATATGTGTATATATATACATATATATACATATATATGTGTATATATACATATATGTGTATATATATACATATATATGTGTGTATATATATATAAAGTATATGTGTATATACTTTAAGTTCTGGGGTACATGTGCAGAGCGTGCAGGTCTGTTATGTAAGTATACACGTGCCATGGTGGTTTGCTGCACCTATCAACCCATCACCTACATTAGGTATTTCTCTTAATGCTCTCCCTCCCCTATCCCCCCATCCCCTGACAGGGCCCAGTGTATGATGTTCCCCTCCCTGTGTCCATGTGTTCTTATTGTTCAACTCATTGTTCAACATCTGTGAGAACACGTGCTGTTTGGTTTTCTGTTCTTGTGTTAGTTTACTGAGAATGATGGTTTCCAGCTTCATCTATGTCCCCGCAAAGGACATGAACTCATCCTTTTTTATGGCTGCATAGTATTCCGTGGTGTATATGTGCCACATTTTCTTTATCCAGTCTGTCATTGAGGGACATTTGGGTTGGTTCCAAGTCTTTGCTATTGTGAATAGTGCTGCAATAAACATGTGTGCATGTGTCTTTGCAGTAGAATTATTTATAATCCTTTGGATATATACCCAGTAATGGGATTGCTGGGTCAAGTGATATTTCTAGTTCTAGATCCTTGAGGAATCGCCACACTGTCTTCTACAATGGTTGAACTAATTTACACTTCCACCAACAGATGCATTCCTATTTCTCCACATCCTCCCCAACATCTGTTGTTTCCTGACTTTTTAATGATGCTGTTCTCACTGGCATGAGATGGTATCTCATTGTGGTTTTGATTTGCATTTCTCTAATGACCAGCAAGAACAGAAATCATAACAGTCTACAGGAGAATTCTAAAGATACAGTATTATAAAGGAAAGAGACAAAGCTTAAGTGTGAGGTTAGCTCTCCAAAGGGTCATATAGTCTAACTTAGGATCCAGAAACAGACATACCTGTAGGATCCAGGTAGATCCAACTCTATCTGAGGGAAGGAGCATGGGCTGGCTAAAAGGGTCAGTGGCAAATTGGAAAGTATTAAATAATTTAAATTAGCAGTTACTGTTCCCTTTAACTCATTACTGATATGTGAAAAGGTGAATATTCCCAAATAATTTAATAATTTCAGAGGGGTTACAATTAAGATTTTTAGGTTAAATCTCTAAATATGTTCATTATATAACGGAATTTAAAAGTGTAAACTATACTGTTTGAGCCAGAAAACAGTCTGCAGGCAAGATGGAGCTTAAGGGTGTCTGGTTTGTACTCTCTGGTCTGAAGACAAAAGTGTTTAGTTAGTAATCTGAAAGCTCAGGACCTTCCCCTGGATGTCTCTGGCCCAATATGTAATGTCATACATAACTTCAAGGTTCTTTGCCTTTATTTACTTAACAGAAAAATATTGGTGATATCTGAGAGCTTACATTTTAGGATTGTTATAAGGGCCAAATAAGATAATGGAGAATTGGATCTGAAATGTTCAAAATGCTACTGAAAAATACTTTTATTAATTACAATGGTGATTTATGAATCATGACAAAGATCTATAACTGATGAACAAATAATATACTTTTTCTGGGTTGTCACCTCTGTTTTCAGTCTAGAGAATTGTTTTTTGTACTGTCTTCATAAGAAACTATTATCACTTTAAAGTGTGTAAAATATCACTGGGCCAACACAATTTATCACTTGGCCAGACTTATAGGAAGTTTGTTGACGTGTTAATTTAACAAGTGTTATTTCAGCTGTAAAATTTTGAGTGGTTGCCTGGTCCCTTGAGATCTGAGGTAATCGTGATATGATTAATACCTTAGTGGTTCTCTTCCAGTATGAATTGTAACTGAACTGAATTTTTAGAAAATATCTTAATCACACAATAGTGCTATTAAATGAGTGCTTATGGATTTAGAAATGAAAGATGTTTTAACAATTTAAATATTAGACTATAGAGAGGGGGTAAAATTAGCACCAGTTAAGATGAATGTTACAAAAACTGACTGGGTTGTTCAATGGTTCTCATGGACAGCTGTAAAGATCAGCCACTGTGTCCAAAGGGATGTATTAAGCTTGAGCGTGGTTTGGGAATTTGTCAATATCAAAGAGGTGAACTTTCATAAGCAGGTTCTAGCTGCTCTGTAGAAGTTTGCAGATAATCCTCAGGAAGGCTCAGTTCCATGGAAAGCATCATTTATACATGACTGCAACTTGTACATCCAGTGGCATGAATGGGAGACTCTAGAAGCCGTATCGATGAGCATCTGGAGCTACATCAATTCAGTGATTTCATTGGTCATATATATTTTGTTTTTAAATTATATATAATTTAATAATATCAAAGATACATGTAATGAAGATACAGCTGGTTAAGTTTTGGAAAATACCACCCATGTAAACCCACACATGAATTAAATGTGTACTGAACATTCCAACACTCTAGTAAGTAATCTCATGCCCCTTTTATGCACACCCCTATCCTGAGAGGCAACTACTCTTCTAGTTCTATAACCATAGATCCTTTTGTTTGTTATAAAATTTTATCCAAATAGAATCATACCTTACACAATTTTCTCGTATCTAGCTTGTTTTGTGCAATATGTTAACATTCATCCAGGTTGTTTAGCATATCAGTATTCCTTTCTATTGCTCTATCTCTCTCATTATTTTTCTCATTCTCTCTTGATTAGCCTAAGGTTTTATCAAAATAAAAATTTCAAATATTGGCTTTACTAATTTTTTATTGTTTGTCCATGTTCTATTATTTCCTATCATTTATTATTTCTTCTATTTATTTTGGGTACAATTCACAATTTTGCCGGCTTTAGTTTAATTCTCAGGTTTATTAAAGTATACAGAAAAAGAAAAATAAAATTATATATATTTATTTGTAAAATGTGATGTTTTGACAAATATATACAATGTAAAATGAATGAATCAAGCTAATTTACATATCTATCACCTCACATACTTATTTTTTCATAGTAAGACATTTTAGTATCTACTCTCTTTGCAATTTTCAAGCGTACAATATATTATTGTTAACTGTAGGTACCATGCTGTTCAAAAGATTCCCAGAACTTATTCATCTTAACTGAGACTTTGTACATTTTGACCAATATCACCCTCTTTCCATCTCCTTTCCTACCTACTGGTAAACATCATTCCACTTTCTATTTTTATGTTGAGTTCACTTTTTTAGACTGCACATATAAGTGACATCATGGATTATTTGTCTTTGTGTGCCTGGCTTAGTTCTCTTAGCAACATATATTCCAGGATCATGCATGTTGTTGCAAATGACAGAATTTCCTTTTCTTCAGGCTGAATGATATGTCATTGTATATATGCATTTTATACACACACACACACACACACACACACACACACACACTTTATCCATGCATCTGTTGATGGACCCTCAGGTTGATTCTATGTCTTGGCTATTGGAAAAAATGCTATGATTAATATGGAAGTGGAGATACTTCGTTGACATACTAACTTCAGTTTCTTTGGACACATACTAGAAGTGGGATTGTTGCATCATATAGTAGTTCTATTTTTTATTTTTTAAGAACCACCATCTCTTTTCAAAAATGGAAATGTACTAATATACATTCCTGCCAATACTGCACGAGGGTTCCCTTTATGCCACATTCTCACCAACACTTGCTGTGTTTTGTCTTCTTTTTGTATTTATAAATGTTTTAGTTTTAATTGAACAAAATATCCATATACAACATTTAAAACATTGTTTTAAAATATGTATACATTGCAAAATGACTAAATAAAGCTAATTAATGTATGTATTACTTCACATACTTATCATCTTTTGTGGTATTTTGTCTTTTTGATATAGCTATTCTAAAAGATATCAAAGAATATCTCATTGTGGTTTTAATTTGCTTCTACCTGGTGGTTAGTGATGTTGAGCAATTTGTGGATAATTGTTGGCCATTTGTATATCTTCTATTAAAAAATGTTTACACTAACCATTTGCTCATTTTTTGAATTATTTATAGGTTTTGGATATTAACCTTTTATGGGGTGTATGATTTGAAATATTTTATCTCATTCTATAGGTTTTCTCTTCACTATGTTGTTTTCTTTTTTGTGCAGAAGCTTTTTAGCTTGTTGTAACCTTAAGCTTGTAGCAAAAGAAGCTTATCTATTTTTATTGCTGCTGTCTGTGCTTATAAGATAATATCCAATTTGTTTCTTTCCCAGACCCATGTCAAGAAATATTTTCCCTATGTTTTCTTTTAGTAGTTTAGTTACATGTCTTATATTTAAGTGTTTAATCCATTGTAGTTCATATTTGTATATGAGGTGCGATAGAGTTCTCATTTCATTATTTTGCAAGTGGATAAGTTTTTCCAACGTTATTTACTCAAATACTGTTCTTTCCACATTTTGTGTTGGCACATTTGTTGAAGATCAACTGACTGTAAATTTACAGATTTATGTCCCTGTTCTGTATTATTTTCCATTGGTTTATGTGTCTTCTTTTATGCCATTGTCATGGTCTTTTGATTACTATAGTTTTGTAGTATATTTTGAAATCAAGTAATGTGATGCCTTCAGCTTTGTTATATTTTGCTCAGGATTTCTTTGGCTATTCAGAGTCTTTGGTGGTTCCTTGAAAATTTTAGGATTGTTTTTACTATTTCTATAAAAAAAAAGTCATTGGAATTTTTACAAGGATTGCACTGAATCTGTAAATTGCTTTGGGTATCATGGATACTTTAATAATATTAATTTTCCAAACCATGAACATGGGATATATATTCACTTATTTTGTCTTCAATTTCCTTTATCAGTTTTATAAATTTCAGTGTACAGATTTCTTACCTCCTTATGTAAATTAATTCCTAAGTATTTTAATTTTTAAGGCTATTCTAAATGAGATAATTTTATTAACTTCTTTTTTACAGAGGTTTTTGTTAGTGTATAGAAATGTTCCTAATTTTTGTATCTTGATTTTGTACTCTATAAATCTCCCTGAATTTATATATTAGTTCTAACAGTTATTTGTTCAATTATTTAGCATTTTCAATTTAAAAGATCATGTCATCTGCAAACAATTTTACTTCTTCTTTCCAATTTAGATACCTTTTATTTGTCCTGCTTAATTGCTCTGGCTAGGACTTCCAGTGCTATATTGAGTAGAAGTAAAAAGAGTAGCATACTTGTCATGTTCCTGTTGAGTACAATGTTAGCTTGTGTGCTTGTCCTATATAGGCTTTATTATGTTGAGATACATTATTTCTGTAATTTGTGAGAGTTGTTTTTTGATTATAAATTGACATATTTTTTTAAATGCTTTTTCTGCCTCTATTGAGATAATCTTTTGATTTTTATCCTTTTTCTCTTAATATGGTATATCACATTGATTGATTTGCATATGTTGAACCATCCTTACATATCAGAAGTATATGCCACTTGATTACAGTGTACGATCTTTTCAATATGATGTTCAATTTGGTTTGTCAATACTTTGTTGAGAATGTTTACACCTGTGTTTACTGGGGATATGGGCCTATAATTTTCTTTTCTTGTAGGCTCCTTCTCTTGCTTCGGTCAGAATAATGCTGGTCTCATAAGAATTTGAAAGTGTTCTCTCCCTTCAGATTTTATGGATAAATTTGAGAAGTATTATTATTCATTTTTCTTTAAATGACTGGTAGAATTCACCAATGAAGCCACCATGTTTTGGGCTTTACGTTTTGGAAGGTTTTTGATTACTGATTCAATCTCTTTATTCATTATGATCTGTTCAGGCTTCCTATTTCTTTATGATTTAGTCTCAATTGGTTGGATGCTCCTATAAATTTACCCATTTCTTCTAAGCTCTCTATCCAACTTTTGGCATGTAATTTTCCATATTATTCTCTTCTGATGGTTGAATTTCTGTGGTATCAGAAGCTTAATGTCTCTGTTTCATTGATAATTTTATTTTAGCTTTTTCTATTTTTTCCCTTTGGTAGTTCAGTTAAAAGTATGTCAGTTTTATCTTTTCAAAAAACCAGCTTTTTAAAAATGATCTTTTTATTGTTTTGTAGTTTTTCTTTCACGTATTCCTCCTCTGGTTTGTGTTTTTTGCTTTATTCTGCTGCTTTTTGGCTTGGTTTGTTCTTTTGCTACTTGATTGAGGCGTTGAGTTGTTTATTTGAGACACGATTTTCTTAATCTAGGTGTTTATAAATGTGAAATTTCGTCTGTGTTTGCTGCATCCTGTATGTTTTTGTATGTTGTGTTTTCATTTTCATTTATCTCAAGAAGATACATCTTGTTTTCCCTTTAGAATTTTTCTTGAGCCATTAGGTATTTAGAAGTTTTTGTTTGATTTCCACATATTTCTAAATTTTCCAAGTTTTTTTCTCTTATTGACACGGTTTCATACTATTGGGATCACCAAAAAAACTTGATATAATTTAAAACTTTAAAAAAATTGTTAAGACTAGTTTTGTGGCCTAACATATAATCTCTGCTGGAGAATGTCCTGTGTATGCTTAAAAAGAATGTGTATTCTGCTGTTCAAGTCTGTTTTCTATTGATTTTCTGTCTGATCTATTCATTGTTAAAAGTGTGGAGCTGAAATTGCCTACTCTTATTGCATTATAATATTTGCTTTATATATCCACATATTTTGATGTTGAACAAATACATATTTACATTGCTTTTTTTTTATACAAGTTTCATTTGGTTAGTTTTAGAAATGACGTTTTACTCTGTTTCCAGGGTTGGACTTGAACCTCTGGGTTCAAGCCATCCTCCTGCCTCAGCCTCCCCAGTAGCTGGGACTACAGGCATGTGCCACCATGCCAAACAACATACCTTTTTCCTCTTGATATACTGACTTATTTGTCATTATTTAATGGCTTTCTTTGTGTCTGTTGACAGCTTCTTACTTGTAGTATATTTTGTTTGTGTAAGTATAGCCACCCCAACTCTATTTTTTTTTTACCATTTTAATGGAATAACTTTTGCCATCCCTTCACTGACAGCCTGTGTCCTTAAAGCTAAAAAGTCAGTGTCTTCTAAATATTATATAGGTGGATCTTGTTTTTTATCTGTTAATTCACTCTACATCTTTTGATTGATTGGATAATTTAATTTATTCACATATAAAGCAACTATTGGTAGGTAAGGACTCACTACTGCCATTTTGTTAATTCTTTTCTGACTGTTAATGTAATCACTTTGTTTCATTCTTCCTTTTTCATTTTATAATTTTTTGTGACAATGCAAAAGAAGGGAATCAAAATTTCTTTTTATCTTTTGCATATCTACTACAGTTTATTTTTTTATTTGTGGTTGCCATGAGGCTTTTATAAAATATTTTACAGTTATAACAATCTATTTTAAGCTGCTTACATTTAACTTTCACTATATGCAGAAACTCCACACTTTAACTTATTTTTTCCCCAGATTTAAAAATATTGATATCATATTTTACACATTTTTAAATCATGTATCTATTGTTACTATAGTTATAATTATTTTTATCTTTGCCCTTTAACTTTTATACTAAAGTATTTTGCCTTTTAACTTTCATGCTAGAGTTGAAAGTGATTAATGCACCACCCTTACAATATTAGAATATTACAAGTGCTTTTCTACTTACAATGAGTTTATATAGATGTAACCATATCCTAAGTCATGCACTATCTGTATTCTTACCTTTACAGTTTCATACTTTCATATGTTTTTATTTTGCTCTTTAGTGACCTCTTATTTCAACATCGTTAACTCCCTTTAGAGTTTATTCTAAGACAGGTGTAGTGGTGATAAACTCCTACAGCTTTTGTTTGTCTGGAAAAGTCCTTATATCTCCTTAATTCTGCAATATACTCCTGACAGTTATATTCTTACTTTATAGGTTTCTTTTTCAGTACTTTGAATATATTATTCCACTCTTCCCTGCCCTGCAGGTTTCTGAGGAAAAGTCCACTGATATTCTATGAATATTTTCTTGTGTGTAATGTTTTGCTTTTCTCTTGCTGCTTTCAAAATCCTCTTTGTCCTTGAATTATGTAATTTTTATTATAATGTGTCTGTATTAGCCTATTATTGCATTTCTATAAAGAAATAGTTGAGATTGGGCAATTTATAAAGAAAAGAGGTTTAATTGGCTCACAGTTCTGCAGGCTGTACAGGAAGCATTGTGCCAATATCCACTTGGCTTCTAGAGAGACCTCAGAAAGTTTTCAGTCATGGTTGAAGGCAAAGGGGGAGCCAGCCCATCACATGGCAGAGTGGTATGAAGAAAAGGATAGATGCCACACACTTTGAAACAACCAGATTGCATGATAACTCACTCACTATCATAAGGAGAGCACCATGTCATTCATGAGGGATCTGCCCTCGTGACCCAAACACCTCCAACCAGGCCCTACTAACATTGTGGATAACATTTCAACATCAGATTTGGAGATACACTCATCCAAACTATTTCAGAGTCTCAGTGAAAATCTCTTTATACTTAATCAAATCAGCTTTTGAAGCTCTCTATGGAAGTTTTCAGTTCAGCCATCCTGTTCTTTAGCTCAAAATTTTTTGTTTGGTTTTATTTTATAGGTCCTTTCCCTTACCTTCTCCTTTTACTAATATATTGTTTTCTTGATTTCATTTAGTTATCTATTAGTCATCTCTTGTTGCTCACAGGGCTTCTTTAAGATGATTATTTTGAATTCTTTATGAGGCAATTTGTAAATCTCCATTCCTTTAGGGTTGTTCACTTGTGCCTTCTTTTGTTCTTTGGTGGTTTCATGTTTTCCTGATTATTTGTAATCCTTGTGCCCATGCATTCATGTCTGCACATTAGAAGAAACAGACATTCACTCTAGCCTCTACAGACTGGATGTGTCAGGTAAAACCTTCCAAAAGTCAACCTGTCCACACATTCTGGGTAGACTATCTGGTGAGGTTCATAGGCAGACTTGCCACTAGAGTTCTCAGGCAGACTGGCTTGATGCCTTGGTAAGCAGTTGGGCAGGCCTGTAGCCTGAGTTCATAGAGGCCAGCCTGGGGCTTGGAAATGTGAGGTTGGGCCTGGAACCTGGGTCCCCTGTGGAGGTCCTGAAGCTTGGGTCCTGAGTTCACAATAGCTGGCATGGAGCATGGGTCTGTGGGAAGCAGCCTAGTTATGGGGACTACTAGGGGCCCCAGACCTTGAGTTTGCTAGAGTGGGCCTGGAACCCTGGGTCCTCTGGGACTAGAGCTATGGGAAATAACCTGGAGCCCAGAGAAGGCCTGATGTTGGGGTTAGCCTGGAGCCTGGGTCTGTGGGGGCTTGTCTAGAATTTGGGAGTGGGGAGCTGACCTGTTACCTGGAGCTGTGGGGGCAAGCCTGGGGTATGGGTCCACAAGGGCTGACCTGAGGATGTATCTGTAGGTACTGGTCTGCAGGCTAGGTCTCTAGGGGGCTGGCCTGGAGCCTGGGGAAACCAAGGCTGGCCTGTTTTTGAGTAGACCTGAAGGCTGGTTCTGCTGGGGTGAACCTGGGTCCCAACTGCAAGGACTAGCCAGCCTAATACGTAGGGGTGATCCTGGAACCTAGGTCCATGGAGATTGGCCTGGTGTCAGTGGGGGCAGGCCTTGACACTGGGTCTGCTAGAGAGGGCCTAGACCCTGTGTCTGCTAGATCATAGACTCACAGGGGCCAATCTGGTACTAGGCTGGTCTGGTGCCTGTATCTGTGGGGCCCAGCCCTGATGTTGGGTACACATATGCTGAGTGGTTATTTAGGTCATTGGCAGCCAGACTGGAGCTGAAGTCTGTGAATACCATACAATAGTCTGGGGCTGAAGGGGGATTGGCTGGCACTGGAGCAAGCCTGAAGCCTATGACCACAGGTAGTACCACAAGTATGGATCTTGAATCTGCAGGGCTTGTCCTGGAGTCAGGGGCTGGAGCTACCTGCCTGGAACCTGGATTCATGGATAGCAGCCTAGATATCCGGGCTATGGGTCCTGTACTGGAGTCTGGAGCTGTGAGAGCTGGCCTGGTGATGGGGTGGATCTGGAATATGGGTCTTCTTGTGCTGACCTGAAGTCTGTGACTGTGGGAGCCAGTGTGGAGCCTCAAATTTTGGTCATTAGCCTAGGGCTTAAGGAACTAGCCTGCATCTGGGGTGGATCTCAAAACCTGGGACCATGGGTACTTGCCTGGAGCCTGGAGCTGCAGGAGCTTCCTTGGAGCTCAGTCTCTGTGTGACAGCCTAGTGCTTGGGATGGCCAGGAGGCAAGGTCCACTGGTACTGGCCTTGAATTTGGAGCTTCAGATGCCAGGCAGGTGCTAGGGCTGAACTGGAGCCATGGTGGGCCTTGATCCGAATCTGCAGAGACTGAACCTGTGGCCTAGGGCCAGGCTAATTCTATGGTGGGCCTGAAAACTGGGGCTGTCGAGGAATAACCTTGCACTGGGTTTCACTAAGGCATGTCTGGTCCAGGGGTCTGTGGCAAAAAAGAGGTGCTCACTTCACTGTCTTTCCTCCAGATGGAGAATATCTCTGTGCTGTGGTGCTCTGACTTTGCAGAGGGAGTGACAAGGGTAATGTGAAAATTTCCCTCATACTTTCCTTAATGTGTCTTTTCCTTTTTTCTGTGCTATACTTACGTACTGTAATCCATTACCTGAATTTCTGAGATATTATGAAGGCATTTTCATGTGTGGATAGTTGTTCAAGTTGATGTTTCTGCCAGGGGAAAAATGCTGGAAAGTCTATTATGCCATTTTGCTGATGTTACCCTTTCAGAAGCCTTACTTACTTCTTAGGATGTAATCCTAAGTCAATGATTTTAAAACTTTATGTATTTATAATATAACAAATTCAATCCATATCCGTATCTTTTCCTCTAAGACTACTTTGGCTACATGTTACAAATTTTAATGTGCTGTGTTTTCATCATTATTCAACTTGAAATATTTTGTAATTTCTCTTATGATTTCTTCTTGTACATGGGATATTTAGAAGTTTTTTTTTTAAATTTTCCAATATTTGGAAATTCTACGGGTATAGTTCTATTAATTTCTAGCTTAATGCTGTTGATTACTTAGTCTGTTATAGAAGAATAAAACAGAGAAATGAATAAATCAAAGAAAAGACCTAGCCTTCAAGCAATTTATATGCTAATAGGGGAGGTAGACAAAAAATTACATCAATTAATAAAATGTGTATCATGTTTTATATCAATTAATTTTGAGGGGGAAAAATTAAATAGATAAGGGGGCTAAAAGTCATCATATATGAGAGGTTGCAATTTAGTTTATATATCTTTGACCTAAATTGCTTATTACTACAAAATACAGAGACAGATTATTTCTATATGAACACCCACTGTCCTACTTTTCAGAAGTTATTAACTCCTTACATTGCTCACCAAGCATTTCATAGATTCTTCAGCTCAGTGCCCCAGGTGTGCATATGCTGAGGTTCCTCAGGATCCTGCCCAATATCCATGCTCTGTTATTTTTCTGCTGACCTGGCTAATGAATCTGACTGAAACAGTTGCAATACCTACTGTCTTGCTCAGAGCTGCCAACAATCCAAAATGGGGACCATCTATTCATTTTCTGATAGTAATGTTGCTCTCAAAGCTGGTTATTGGGTTATAACTATTGAAATGATTCCAGGTTTCTCATATCTTAGAATTCTCATGCCTTTGAGTTCTATGTCTACTGAATCACTGTTTCACAGAGAGAACTGGTATTTTATCCACTCTAATTCATGGCAACCTCATTGCATGCCTAAAATAACTGAAATAAATAAACAACTACTTACTTGATCAGAAATATCAACCCCTTCTCTCAGCTGCAAGAGTGGTTCCTCCCATCAGGGTTCAGATAATGCAATCTGATGTTACTGATGTTGCTGAAGCCATCGACATGCATGTTAATCCATGGTCATTTTTTCTAAAGCTTGAATGATACAACTTCCTGCACATTGATGGTTTCCAAGCCCCTCATACCTTAAATATAATTCATTATCAGTCTACAGTATTATCTCTGCTAGGCAGAGAGAGATTCTCTTTAATTGGCATCTGGGGCTATGCTCTTAACTCTGGAGAAAGCTGAGATTTCTCTAGCTTTCCTGACGTTGGTTCATTCAGTGGGTGAATATTAGCAACCAAACAAATTAGTGAATTCTCCTCAATTCTCAATTCAGTAAGTACATCAACTATTTTGGCTAAAGAATAAAATATTATGATGCCAACATTAAGAGAAACATATATTTCAGATTTCCAAGAGGTCACAAAATCTGTTGTGGGCAAGGAACAGGAAAGAGGAAAGAGCGAGGATGGTGTCCCCTGTGTGTGTGTATGTATGCATGCATATGGGTTTGTATGTAAATATGTATCTTCCATTCAAACACATTTTGAGTTTGCATGACAATTTTACTTCCTTTGAACTCCAAACAACTTTCTTCCTACTATCCCAAAGAATACTTGTAGCTGGGGTAGATATGACTTTTAGCATTTTGTGAAAATAAATCATTTTTAAAGAATATTGTTTTAGTTCAATTTTCATCTCTTTTTACAGGCAGTTGTTTAATGAAGCTAAATTATTTCCTATTTCAGTGGATATGTATGTGCTACAGCTGCATATTAATATCTTTGAGGCATTTATTTTTCTGCACTACAACGCTGGAAAAGATTTTGGCTACTGAAGGGCAAACTATTTCTAATTTCTTAAAAGTTTTTTACTCTATAGTACCTTCCTGTCCTGTGTTCCATTATTAACTACAGTAGAAGTGATGTAAAAGATATTTTTGCTTCACCTTTGTATGGTACCATTTGTCAAATCCTAAGAAAATTCCAAGGGTTTCCTTTCTTTTCGATACAGAACTAAGAATGAGTTAGAAACTAGTGTAAAAATAGTGTATAGACCACTCTGTCTACAAGTGTCTGTTTCAAAATTTATAGTTTCCTTAGTTATTATACATTTCATTTTTGTGCTCTCCTTTGCTTCTATATGGCTGGGGGAGTCAGAAGACCATAAGCTCCATCTGTTTGTATCTGCTCAATACCTTTTTTTTTAAAAAATCAGCATCTCCATGACAATATTCTTTTGATAGACTTTGTGTGTGAGTCTTTTTATTCCTATTAGCAAATTCATGATTGATGTTTAAAGGGGGAGGGATGGAACAGTAATAACAGTGCCCAGTCCCAAAAGTAGAATGATAATTTATCCAATCCAGCCAGGGGAAGGAAGGTTCTTCTTCTGTTCCAGTATGTGACAAGTATATGACCAACATCTGATCAATGAAATGTGTAAAACAGTCTGCTGGGCTAAGCAAAATATAGGATATAGGAACTTTTTTTGTCACTAATAAAAAAAAGCACAAAAAGATGTTTGTTCTTTGGACTCATCAACTTTTTTCCCTGCTTGGTGCCCTATTCTATGAGGATGTAATGCTTCACACTGCAACTATCATTGGGGTAGATATGACTAAAATGCTGAATAAAGAGGAAGACCTTTGGAATTTGAGGATAGAATAAAATAAAATATCCAATCCTGGTTTTGAACTTTTCCAAATTTCTTGTATTTAAGAAAGAGTAAAACTGTTTATATTAAGATCCTATTAGTAAAATATTTTATAGAAAAAAATCTTAATAGAAACAGATACCAAAATTCAGGCCAAGGTAAGCTTAATAATAAAAATTTTATGAAACACTTATATTTGCATATTACCTTTTCATCTCCATTTGCTTGGGGCTAGAGGACTTGGCATTTTATACCATTGCAATAATGAGCTTTCATATTAGGAGTGTTTTTGGAAAAAGTAGCAGATATTTACTTGGTTCATCTTTGGAAGTTAGAATACCTCCAAACTTGTTAAAAAAATCTGTGCCAGGTAGTCTATGCAGTCAAGGTCTATACAGTCAAAACAATAGCTCTGTATTGAAGTTCTGCGTTTGGATTCAAAGCACAGCTTGGTTCAACAATGCTCTGTTAAGTATTTTAAAAATTATCTATCTATCCATCCATCTATCTAATCTATCTGCCCATCCATTGGAAGCAACCTCAGTACTTAGGGTTGGTTGTGCCATTCCAGATTTCGAGTATAATTCCTGGGTCTCTTGGATAAATATAATCCTAACCCCTATGTCTGTTTAATAACAAGTGGAGTTATACCATTCATATGCCATATAAATAGGACATATGCAGCTTCATGAGACAAATTAAAAATACCCATAAGCATTGCAGCCCACACTCACAATTTTTTTAAATTTCATTTTAAAGTCACTATTATTCTGTCCAACAGTATGTCAATCTCTTTCTAAGGAGGAACTCTCTACTCCTATATCTGTCTGTGACCATTTGAATGCTTTAAAATAATTATGGAGTAGTACTGAGAGATTAATGGGGATCTTGAATTTTGGCAGATGTATTCAGTTTGGAGTCCCTGAAGAAATGCTAAAGATATTTAAGCAGAATGATAATGATAATAAAAAATTGAGGTAAATAAAATGGAAGCAGATTCGGTCAAGAGCTACCTTGTCTACTGTGGAATATGCTGAAGTCAAGAAGTGAATTGGGCAGAGATATCTAAAGTGGCAATACCTAAGATATTAGTTTCTTTCCCATAAGATGAAGTTTCTAGACATTTAATATAAAATGTGTATGTATGTAAAGTGATGAAATTTATTTTGTAAACATATTCTTAACAAAAACTGAACTTTGATGACATATTTTAATACAAAATGTTATTGCGGTGTTTTCACATAACACTAATCCAGCAGGTGATTACTTAGAAGTGTAACTTGTTCATTGATAATCTATCCAAATAACATAAAGTTATCATCAATACTATAACACACTATATCAATGTTTAATATCGAAATTAAAAGATACTGTAGTGGGTGATGTGTTCATTTTGTCTCCAATCATCACAAGTGATTTCTTGTCAATTTCTGAAGTACGTTTAATTTAAATCTATGTATTTCTCAGAGAAAGCACAAGCATTATGAATGCCTTAGGAGACTAACTCAGTCCTATTTTGAGCGAGATTTATGCTTAAATTGGGAAAAAAATTGTTTTCCTTGAATTTGTACGCTTTAGGATCTTAGGTTAATTGGAGCTTTCTGTCATGTTCTACAAGCCCCAACTGAGAAAAATCCTGAGTTACCCTGGATGAAACTCATTCTGAAATTGCCTTGGGACTAAAATAAGAGGTCAGTTTTTTCTTGCTCCTGGAACTAGGGAGAAAACACACAAGAAACAGCAGCCGGGGCCGGGCGCGGTGGCTCACGCCTGTAATCCTAGCACTTTGGGAGGCCGAGGCGGGCGGATCACGAGGTCAGGAGATCAAGACCATCCTGGCTAACATGGTGAAACCCCGTCTCTACTAAAAATACAAAATATTAGCCGGGCGTGGTGGCGGGCGCCTGTAGTCCCAGCTCTCGGGAGGCTGAGGCAGGAGAATGGCGTGAACCCGGGAGCCGGAGCTTGCCGTGAGCCGAGATAGCGCTACTGCACTCCAGCCTGGGCGACAGAGCAAGACTCTGTCTCAAAAAAAAAAAAAAAAAAAAAAAAAAGAAACGAAACAGCAGTCGGAGTTATTGTCCTCCTGAGTATCTCTGCTTTTTGTGAAGTGATGTTTGGACAGTAATCTGTCCTGGACAGTCCTCCATAATCAAGTCCAGTTGTATTCCTTTATGGAATATATTCACCAAAACAATGTATATACTTAAAATGTATTATTTCTCTTACACTTGAACTTAAAATAATTAGTATAATATTGGAAAGGAAAAATAAATAAAATATTTTAGAACTATTTTCCTTGTATAATAAATGCTTTCAAGTTGAAATAATTTAGTTGTAAAAGATTTAGTTTGGCATACATTAGGAAAAGTAGAAAAATATTAGTTTTTAATTATCTAAATTAGCATTCTGTGACTCATTAAGCAAATACATTTTTATCTCCTCTATTTCCAGTATGCAACAGGCACTCGAAATAAGTTTTAATATACAGAGAGACTATTTCGGTTTTATTTTTCCAATGTAAATATAATTATTAACAAATTAAGCATTCCAAAAGCTACTGTAGCTAAACCTATTGTTTACTTGATGTAATTCTGTTTGGCTCTTATGGTTGAAGAATTGTAAATGGAAGTAGGATTTAAACATCAACTCCTAACTTCACTTGGCTGAGAAAGGAATTAAATTGGTCTGGAGTAATGCTGATAATCTGATATCTTTGACCTTTCCACATATCCTGCTTGGAAGGAGAAGGAAGAAATATTGGAACAGGTAATGGAAACTGGCATATTATGACATTTAGTGTCTAAGTGAAAAATTATATTTAAAAAGTTTGCTTGTAATTATAAGTAAAATAACCTATTATGATATCTCTTATTGTTTCCAAATAAATGAATGCTTTGTGTCCAACATATCATCTGATTAGATTTGGTGACTTGTCTTGCTTTGTAAGTTGTAATACACTATACAAATAATAAGTAACACTCTTTGGCATTTTGCCATCACCACAATTACCCTCTGCCCGCCATACACAACAAGCCAAAATCAATTTATCTGCCAAGGAAGAACATCATAAACTTCTAGCTCTATGCACCACAGATGTAGATACCCAATCAGATGAGGAAGAAGATGATGGAGTAGAGGACTAAATCTGAGCGAAAGTGAGCCCTAAAATAGGAAAGCCTATGTTGGTGAATGAGTCTGCCTCATGCATGGGAATCTAGGGTTACAGATATCTGTTGGTTTTTTTGTCTATCCAGTAGCTGTCCTTCTTTCTTCTCATAATAGAACTCCTTTTCATTTTGAAAACTCATTTGAGGAGATTTGAAATTGTGTTATTATAAACATGGTGCCTTATGACAGCAATAAATATATAGGCCAGAACAACAGGCTATTCCATTTACTTTATCTTCCTAGCTAAAAATAATTGGCTCAGAAAAGGGCATATGACCCAAGCTAAGCCAGCAGAGTCTTCTGTATAACTTTACTGCTGTACTTCTCAGAAAGATGGTCTCTTTTTATTGAGATTTGAAACTGGCAGAATGTGTGTTTGGATTTGGATGTGACCATCTTTCCAGTGATAGGGAGAGCAATTCTATCTGGACGCTCCCCAAACATGGTATTATAAATATTTTCTGAACTCCTAAGAAGTTCAAATAATATCTGTCACTAAGGAAGCTATGCTTTGCCAATGCTTTTTGTCTCTTTCTCTGATAAATGATTAATGAATATCATTAATTATTTGACGCAATGTAAAATGAGATTATCTCAGCTCAATTTTTTTCATATTTAGTAAATTCTAGTAAACCAATTATTTGAGCAAAATTTCCCGCCTATAGTAAAAGGAGCTTCAATCAATTTCTTCAAAGATATAGAAACATAGAACACCAGCATATTACCGGGATACTTTTCCAAGAATTTCGCTTTCGTATTAACATATATATTTGAAAGACTAATATCTGAATTAATGAGCAAAAATAGATACCACATCTTTTATGTGGTATTGAATAAGTTATTACTCTAGTTTTCAGCTTCTTAATTATAAATTTCAGATTATGATTGTTTTGACCTCATTCAAATATTAAAGAAAATGATATATACAAGGTGGTTAGCATCCTGTCTAAGGTATAAAGTACTCAATAAACATTACACTATATAATCTCTTATTCCTTCTTCTTCTTCCCTTTATAAGCCAGCACCATCATTTTCAAGAAAAAATATTGCATTTATAGACCATGAAGTATAAAATAGCATCAAGTCTGTCACATGCATTTGCTTGAGCATCATTGTACTTATTCATCATTTTCCCCACTATATTTTCTATGACATTCTTGAAACTATCAGTTTGGGAAGGACACATCTGGGAACATACGGGAGAAAGAAGATTGAGAAGCTGATGTTTCTCATGCATCATAACACAATGGAAAATTTTCTTACAAATAGTGATGTTGATGGCAGAGGACACAAAGCTCAGCTGACTATACACTCTAATCTTAAATAGTTTAGGGTACTCTAAGCTACCGAATTCAAGAAGACTAGGGTTTACATAAAAGAAGTGGTGTATGTATGTATGTGTGTGTGAACATGTGTGTGTGTGTGTGTGTGTGTGTGTGTGTGTGTGTAGTTTGTTGGAATGGGAAAATAATCCAAACAGAATTATTTTAAATATTGCAGATTTTATAATGTTACCTCTTTAACATTGGATAACATCTTATGACAGCATTGCAATGACCAGTGCCTGTTTTACATCTATCTTTATGCCAGTTATTGTGAAAATGAGCACTGACAATAGAAGAGTTGCAAAATAATTCTGCAATATTGACTCAGAGTATCACAAACCCAAAGGTACAGGGTAAGGAAATTAAAAACCTAAGAACAGGTACAGTGTTATGGAGTATGCATGGTTTTTAATTTTGTATTTTTTATTTTACTACTTAACTACTAATAACTTGACCTTTCTGCTTCCTCGTCTTATACACAGCTTCTTCTTTTCTTTCTTTTTTTCTTCTTTCATCTCTTCAAACTTCACTCTTCTTTTTTTCTCCTACCTAATTAATTACTATCATGTTTATTCCATAGTTTAAACTTTCTAGAAAAAAAATTAGGGAACCAGGTAAATTGTATCATTTAAAGTAAAAACACACTGCATAGACTGAAATTCTACATAGTTTATTTGTTTTCTTTAGTTTTAAATTTTATTTATAGATTGTGTAAAATTGATCATGAGTAACAAAAATTTATATGTGAAAATAAATACGATAGCTTGTATCCTATAACTCAGTTGCTCAATTGGCACATTAGGTTAAGAAAATAATAGTGGAAATGTCACTCACTCATAATCCATTTATGAGAAAAAAGAAACAAAATTTTATTTCTTACACATTTGGTGGAAATCAATTGTGTGTGTGTGCATGTGTGTGTGTGCGTTGACTGAAGAGAGAGATTTATTTTAATAAGTTGGCACAGATGATTACACAATACACTTCAAGGTGGCACACTGAGACCAAGGGGAGAGTTGATGTTGCAGTCTAGACTCTATAAAGACCGTCTGGAAGAAATATTTCTTCTTCCTTGAGAATCTCCTCATTTTTTTTTTATTAAGGCATTCAACTGATTGGATGAAACCCACCCATCTTGTAAAGGTTGTTTTTCTCTACTCAAAGTCTAGTGATTTAAATGCAAATCACATCGACCAAAATACCCTCACAGCAAAATCCAGCCTGGAGCTTGACCAAACATCTGTGCACCACAGCCTAGCCTAGTTGACTCATAAATTAAAGTAGCACAAATTCAACCCTTCCCCATCTGGCACCCATACACATATCTTTAAACCATACTTAATCTCCAAAAAAGAAAAAAGATAACAACAAGTTCATACTTCCATCTAACATGATAATATGATACTATATTTATTTGAAAATACACTAACCCTTTCCCCAGAAGAAGATACAGAGATCTAGGGTGATGTCGATTCTTCTTGATATCTTGTAACATATATACTATAATTCTAAGTTCCCAATACTTAAATACATGATATAAAATCGATACATTTTGTGTTATATGTTGAGAGTAAGAAGGGGCAGAAAATAAACAAATTTGACATGCAGGCATATTCAAACAAAATAAAAAAGAAATACTCATAACAGCCCTTAGTTCTGTAATTTGTCATGTGCTCATAGCTGACATTTATACTTACCTTCTTTCACTACCCACTCTGTATTTCCTTTACCCTTAAGAAGCCCCCCACTTAGTCATGGTTCCTTACCTATAGAGGTAACCCAAAACTTCATTCTTGAAGGATATGGGCCATTAGTATTATTGCTTGAACTAGGTTGCCATAGTTTTCCATTAACTTTCTTCAAAGGGCATGGGAATAATAAGAAAAACAGTAATTAATATCCTGTATTCTAAACATTCTCTTCCTTACCTTTGTTGAGGAGAACTGGACCAGTTTCCCTTTGGTAGTCAGGATCAGTCACCCCTGTTAGCACAGCAACTCCCTTCTTTGTCTGATGGTTCAGAGCCATAAGGAGCCAGTAGTGGTCAGGTGGCAGTCCTAACCTCCAGTTCAATGGAATCATTTTGTCTTCTGGGGAAACTCATTTTGAAAGTAAGACTTTTAGACTAGAGAGTAAGGTAGCAGGGACAGGAAGCAAATATTTTATTAAGGAATCACAGTAGGTAACAGTGAATACTGTTACTTCCACTCCACTGCCTGAATCCTGGACCTGTAAATCCTGCCTGTGGGAGAAGCAGTACAATGTACTGCACACTGATTTAGGGGATATACAGCTCCTGGAAATTCTTGACTCATAAGTATTTGATTAGTAGCATCCAATGGTGATATTTTGCATATTTCTATTACCACATAACACCATAGACTGTCAGTGCTTCCTTTACGACTAAACATTGAGTTATTGGTGCCTTTAAATCTAATCAGATTAGAGAACCAATAAAGGATATTCAATTAGGAAAAGAGGAAGTCAAATTGTCCCTGTTTGCAGATGACATGATTGCATATCTAGAAAACCCCATCGTCTCAGCCCAAAATCTCCTTAGGCTCATAGGCAACTTCAGCAAAGTCTCAGGATACAAAATCAATATGCAAAAATCACAAGCATTCTTATACACCAGTAACAGACAAACAGAGAGCCAAATCATGAGTGAACTTCCATTCACAGTTGCTTCAAAGAGAATAAAATACCTAGGAATCCAACTTACAAGGGATGTGAAGGACCTCTTCAAGGAGAACTACAAACCACTGCTCAATGAAATAAAAGATACAAACAAATGGAAGAACATTCCATGCTCATGGATGGGAAGAGTCAATATTGTGAAAATGGCCATATGGCCCAAGGTAATTTATAGATTCAATGCCATCCCCATTAAGCTACCAATGACTTTCTTCACAGAACTGGAAAAAACTACTTTAAAGTTCATATGGAACCAAAAAAGAGCCTGCCTTGCCAAGTCAATCCTAAGCCAAAAGAACGAAGCTGGAGGAATCATGCTACCTGACTTCAAACTATACTACAAGGCTACAGTAACCAAAACAGCATGGTACTGGTACCAAAACAGAGATATAGACCAATGGAACAGAACAGACCCCTCAGAAATAATGCCACATATCTACAACTATCTGATCTTTGACAAACCTGAGAAAAACAAGCAATGGGGAAAGGATTCCCTATTTAATAAATGGTGCTGGGAAAACTGGATAGCCATATGTAGAAAGCTGAAACTGGATCCCTTCCTTACACCTTATACAAAATTAATTCAGAAACTGGATCCCTTCCTTACACCTTATACAAAAATTAATTCAGAAACTGGATCCCTTCCTTACACCTTATACAAAAATTAATTCAGAAACTGGATCCCTTCCTTACACCTTATACAAAAATTAATTCAAGATGGATTAAAAACTTAAATGTTAGACGTCAAACCATAAAAACCCTAGAAGAAAACCTAGGCAATACCATTCAGGACATAGGCATGGGCAAGGACTTCATGTCTAAAACACCAAAAGCAATGGCAACAAAAGCCAAAATTGACAAATGGGATCTAATTAAACTAAAGAGCTTCTGCACAGCAAAAGAAACTACCATCAGAGTGAACAGGCAACCTACAAAATGGGAGAAAATTTTTGTAATCTACTCATCTAACAAAGGGCTAATATCCAGAATCTACAATGAACTCAAACAAATTTACATGAAAAAAACAAACAACCCCATCAAAAAGTGGGCAAAGGATATGAACAGACACTTCTCAAAAGAAGACATTTATGCAGCCAAAAGACACATGAAAAAATGCTCATCATCACTGGCCATCAGAGAAATGCAAATCAAAACCACAATGAGATACCATCTCACACCAGTTAGAAGGGCGATCATTAAAAAGTCAGGAAACAATGGGTGCTGGAGAAGATGTGGAGAAAGAGGAACACTTTTACACTGTTGGTGGGACTGTAAACTAGTTCAACCACTGTGGAAGTCAGTGTGGCAATTCCTCAGGGATCTAGAACTAGAAATACCATTTGACCCAGCCATCCCATTACTGGGTATATACCCAAAGGATTATAAATCATGCTGCTATAAAGACACATGCACACGTATGTTTATTGTGGCACTATTCACAATTGCAAAGACTTGGAACCAACCCAAATGTCCAACAATGATAGACTGCATTAAGAAAATGTGGCACATATACACCATGGAATACTATGCAGCCTTGAAAAATGATGAGTTCATGTCCTTTGTAGGGACATGGATGAAGCTGGAAACCATCATTCTCAGCAAACTATCGCAAGGACAAAAAACCAAACACCGCATGTTCTCACTCATAGGTGGGAATTGAACAATGAGAACACATGGACACAGGCAGGGGAACATCACACACCGGGGCCTCTTGTGGGGTTGGGTGGGGGAGGGATATCATTAGGAGATATACCTAATGTTAAATGACGAGTTAATGGGTGCAGCCCACCAACATGGCACATGTATACATATGTAACAAACCTGCACGTTGTGCACATGTACCATAAAACTTAAAGTATAATAATAAAAAAAAAGAAACCACAGAACAAATTCAGAAAACTCATCCTTAAGATTCTGATTCTCTAAAACTACTCTTGCTACAAAAGTCTGTTAGTCAGGGTTCTCCAGAAAAACAGAACAAATAATCATGTGTGTGTGCGTGTGTGTGTGTGTGTGTGTTAGTACACAGAGTGAGACAAAGATTTATTCATGTTAACTAATTGGCTCATAGTTTGATCTAATAATAGATGATCTAGTGTACCAGAAAAATAGCCAGAGAAAGACTACTTTTGAACCTTGTTCCAAGGTGTCTTGTCTGGTAATTTTAACTAGCAATACAGCAATTAAATTATAAGAATTAATCCTTGGGTTCATATGTCTCAAGGATTCATCGAGTCAATAAGAGTTGGAAATAACTGGAAAGCTAAAAATCTCAAACTCAGTTTCCATAGACACCTTTCAGATGGTCCATGTAGCTTTACTGCTTACTTGAATTCTTAGAGAAAATGTCCACTCAACAAGGCCAGGACAAAATTTTATATATGTTACAATTTCATTTATCTAAATCTAGTTTGCTTTCCTTTTGGCTGGACATTTTATCTTTACTGGTTGCAGTTTACATATAGTTGACTTAGTCTATCATCTCCATTTGCCAATAATAAAGTGTTGTTTATTTCAAGACTTCCTAGAGGAAATAATTACCATACATTTGGTATTGAGTTTTTCCAGTTATTAATGCAGCCAATTTGCAAGTTTGTCAAATATGTCATCCCTTGCCAAATCCTGGGAAAATGCACATAATTGTTGTACCTGAAATTAATGCTACTAAACTGAATTTTGATCATTGATATTCTAATAAATAGCCTTATCTAATATCAGAAATTATATCTATTAATAGACATTTAGAAGAGCATTGATATAACTAATGTAACTTTTATAATCATAATTCAAAATGATCATGTGCATTGTTCCATTCTCCACTGATACTTCTCATATATCATTTGTATATCCATGTTCTTTTTAGTAATAATTCAAATCAAATAAAACTAAAAATGAGTGAACATTTAAAACCATAGGTTATTTCAATAATTGGAAAATATCTATATTTCTAATGTACTAGAATTCATTTTTTTACTACAGCCCCCAAAGATAATATACAGTTCCATTAAGTTTTATGGATCGCTTCTCCTATGGCTTTGTTTTATTTTCCTACTCGGGAATCAGATTCTTCTATGTTTACCACAGCCTAATTTTTCAGTGGGGATATTGGTCAGACAGCTCCAAGCTTATAAAATACTCACAATAAATATTTACTCTTTAAAAAGTAGATGAAGGAACAATACTTTTCCTACAGGTATATATACTAACTAATATAAATATGATTTTTAAGTATTTTAATACCACCAACATGATTTGGAGTAATTTGGCTGGCATAAAAAATGTCTCTTATTTTATCTGACATAAAACACTATACATCCTGAACCCTGGAAACACAATAAGTTTTTTAGCCTAATAAGTTACAGATAATGAATTAACTTTAAATTTTCTTTTGGCACACTGGGAAGGTGGGGCTTTGCATCACTGTTCATTAACACTGTATGTTATACCCGTATTAACGCAATAGTTATATTGTAACAATTTATATCTAAGCTCAAAGAAAAGGCAAGTTGTCTATGTAGATGTACTTTGGAAGACTTTGGGACTTCTTTATTTATTCAGGCCTGGGAAATTTTTGCCATGTTGCAAGAATATTGCCCAGTGCTTTCTTATTATCCTTCTAGTAATAATTGTCTGTCTCACATTAGTTCAATGTCTATGAATCAGAATTCTAAGGTTTACCGCAGAGTCATATCCTGACTGTAAAAAAAAAAATTGAAAGATAACAGATAGACTAATATTTCTGATGAACTCTCAAACACAAAGTTGGATCCTTGCACATAAAACCTTATTGTAAATGAGGCATGACATTGGTGAAAGTCTTTACAACCCTTGATGTTATTCTTGCGGCTTATGTTAATTGAAAAGCAAAAAAAGGAACTGATAATTTTAAAATCGTAGTTTTAACACTCAAAGAAAAAAACAATTATTTTGTAGCTATGGTAACAAGTATCACCAGACTGCTTTAACTTCATGGAATTGATCAACTAAAACTAGTCTCAGTAAAAACGCTTTGCAAGCCAAACAATCAGTATCAGCTTCTCATTTCTGAATGTCAGTCAATCAGGAACATACCCACTCCAGTGCACATACTTCTGAGTGTTAATCAGTTAGCAGCAGGTCTCACACAAGTAACCATAGTTTTATAGATGATGTCAATCCATTTACATCTTTAAAAGTTGGCCAACCCTTATACTTTTATTAATTCCAAAGTAATATGAGCAGTCTGTTCGGCTTGGAGAGACTATACCTGATCATCCTGGCTCTCTCTTAAAAGTAAGTTCGACTTTTATATTTTAATTTTACTTTTTTTATAAAGTAAAACGATTTAATTATTCTTTGAAATTAGGGAAAAAAAACTGAGTATTGTGTACCCAAATATGCACCCAGGATACTTTATCCAAGACAAATAACTTTTTTAGTAGTTTCTTTATTACTAAAACGGTGTTGAATGAGATATTGAGATATTTTTTAAGTTTTATTAGCATTCAACATTCTGAATGCTTACACATGCATATGCCATTGAGTTTCATTGTAATTAATAATTTAAGAATCAGTAAAGTTGTATAATTTGCATATTATATAAATTCTTAGATGAGTCATGTTTGTAGTTCAATTTACAGATTGATATTAAAGGAAAGGGGCAAGCCTGAAGGAGAGAATATTGATTGACTACATTTATGAAAATTATTCTGGTAAGCATTTAATTTCCAAATTATTTAATAGCTCACTTTCAGGAAATACAAGGTGATACTGTCATACAAATAATCTCACAAGCATTACAAAAGGAATCTGAAAACTTTATTTGCGTGATACAATCCCTTTGATATATCAGATAACTTGCAAGAGAGCTAAAGTAGTTCATTATACTGATTTGAATCTAAGTCTCTACCTTGGTGAAATGAAATGAAGATACTTAAAAGTTAATTGGAGATTGAATGGGAATATATATTTGCCTACACATGAAATACCTACTTTTTATATTCTCAAGATGTGTATGTATACCTTTAATTTTATCTTTTTAGTTTATTTGCTTTTACACATTCTTTACATAGATCATTCATCCAAATGCCATATTTATTTATTCACTTTATTATATGCTTACACAAATAGAGTGTGTTTGATGAAGCAACTTCATTGAAATAAATTATCCCTAAAATGTGTATCCCACGTATCTCTCTCAGGACATGGTTGGCAGTTTGGTTTAGCCAAATAAGACTTTCTGTTTTATTTTAAAGAACAATATGATATCCCAACATTCAGATCATTTTATTTTCTCTCATTCAACTCTAAATAATGTAACAATATTATTTAGCTTTTAAATTGAAGAGAAGTAGATGCTGACCATAATGATCAACTACTATATACTAACAAGTATTGAATATTATCATTCAAATATAATTTATCTTAATTTTGGTAAATTAAATGAACATTAAATTTGTCTTCCAAAAACATTTAAAAAATTAGACTCTCCCTTCTTAAAGAATTAGAAATATCAAGACAAACAAGAAAGGAAAGACACAGAAAATTTGAACATAAGAGCAACTGGCACTGAATCTACTGCTCACTTGCTGACCTGTGGAACTATTGCTTTGCCTTTATAATATATCCAATTTTTTATATCACATATGGGAGAATTTCTCCCCTAAAACCTGAAAGAAGCTAATGAATAGAGATATTTATCATTTTACTTTCAAACTATACAATTTTATGGAGCTAACCAAAGGAGTAAACACAAGAAAATTTCATAAACTGATTTGTGACAGAAGAATCCTTAAAAATGTGGTAGCTTCTGGAGGAAAATGATGCAACTGGTTATTGGCAGGTAAAATCAAAGGACAAACCAACATTAAGATACATTACTGGGTTTAAAAAAAAAGTTAAACTAAGCTATTAATGCTGGTACAAAAAGATAAGTTGTTTTATATCTGTAACTGCAAATTATTTATCAAAATAATTGTATTAGAATAATATTTCCCCCTTCCTTTCTTTCCTATACTTTGCTAAGGAAATAATATAAAACATGTACATAGAAAGCAGGAAGAACTTGAGCACTGTTTTCTTCCTGTGGCGCCTAGAACCACTGAATCCCAAGTGACATTGTGGCCAAATCCCTTCCAAGCTTCAAGCTCAAACATACATGAAATCACTAAACAGTCTTTGACAGCAGTGATACCATGGGAGACCTGGAGTTGAATTAACCAGAGATGTGTTCATCAGCAGCTTCTGGGACCCAAATCACCTCAATAGTGGGTGATATCTAAACAATTGCCTGCTTGATTTAGTCACCGGAAATACAATAGAGCTCACATTCTCAGGGGTGTGGGAGAAGGGGATATAATCAAACAAAAAATATAATAGTATATCTCAATTTCAGATAGAAAGATAAATATAATGGACATATCAGTACCAAATATTACACATTTAAAGTAGCAAGACATTTAGAAAGCAATGAAATGACAGCTACCTAAAGAAAAAAAATCTGCATAAACAAACACACAGACTAACCTTTTTATTGAAAGTGGCAAAGACATATTTAAAATAACAATTATACATGTATTCAGACATCTAGAGATAAAGTAGAAAGAATGAAGAGATAGCAATCCCAAACAACCACGTAGAAAAGACAAAAACTACAAATACAAAGAAAGTTATGGATATAGTAGTAGCAAGCATCACTGAACTTAAAAAGAGATCAATATAAATTATCCAAAACAGAAAACAGCACAAAGAGATAGAAGGGAGTTAAAATTTAATAACCCAACACAGTATTAGTAATGAAATATCACACAATCTTTTATATCTATAATAAACATAATTGTCTAAAAGGAGGTAAAAGGAATAAAGAGGAAGAAACCGTTTTTTATAATGGTGGCCTGACATTTTCAGATGTTAAAGAACACTATCAATTTATGAAGTTCAAAAAACCAAAAGTGCAATGGATGTATAGAAAATCAGATTTGACACATAATAGTAAATCTATCGGAATAAATCTAGTTTAAAAATTTTTAAAGTAATTTAAAGGAGAAAAACTGATACATTACATACAATAAGGTAGGAATAAATATAACAGTTTATTTCTTAAAAGAAGTCATTCAATCCAAAAAATAGAAGAAAAAGTAAATACCACTTTTGAAATGCTGAAAGAAAAAAAACTCTCAAATTTGGGTTCAGTACTCAGCAAAGTCATTCTTTAAAATGAAATGAAGATAGTTTCAGGTAAATTGTAACAGTATTTGTTACTGTTAGATCTCGATTCCTATATGCATGCATGTGTGTGTGTGTGTGTGTTTGTGTGTGTGAATATATATATATATATCCGAAATTCTCCAAGCTGAAGAGAAAATATATCAGTTGGAAATTTAGATCTACAGAAATTATTAAAGATCATTATAAATGGGTAGATATACTAAACTGTCTTTTGCTTTCTCTAATTTTATCGAAATATATTGAAGTGTTCAAAGACAAAACAATTGCATTGTATGTGGTATTCAAATCATATATAGGAGTAACAATATTTAAAAAATGAAAATATGGTAAATAAAATAATACTGTTATAGTTCATATTTTGCATGAAGTGGTAGAATAATAATACAAAAACTTTAATAAATTAAGGATACATATTAAAATATTTAAACAAAATATAAAGAACACAAAAATCCAATACCAGAACTAATGTACAATGCTGAAAAGTAATAATTTTTTTAAAAACTAAAAAGAAAAACCAAATAAAGAATAGAGGCATTTTTTTTAAAAAGAAAAAGATGATTCAAACCTAATTATATCAATATTATGTAAATATAAAAGGGCTAAATATTTCAATTACCAAGACGGCCAGGTGCAGTGGTTTGTGCTTGTAGTCCCAGCACTTTGTGAGGCCAAGATGGGGGCATCACTTGAGCCCACAATTTCGAGACAACCCTGGGCAATATAGTGAGACCCCATCTGTAACAAAAAAAAAAAAAAAAAGAGAGATTTGTCAAAATGTAGTTAATTAAAACATGTCCCAATTAGGCACTGTTTCCAAGAGATGCAATGCATATAAAAGCACAAATTTATTAACATTAAAACAATGTAGATATATATAAAACATTAAAATAATAAAGAAATGTATAGATGTAAGCATTCATCATAAAAATGCTGCTGTGATTTAACGACGATAAAAGAGTCAATTCATGAAGAACAAATAGTAACCCTAAATGTGTTGGCACATAATAAGAGTTTTAAAATATGTGAAGCAAATTTTCAGAAGTAAAGGGAAAAATAAACCAACTAACAATAATAGTTGAAGACTTTACTATTACTTTCTTAGTTATTGATGAAAATAAATGGACAAAATTAAATAAGGAAAGAGCATATATGAAAACAAACACTATTAAATATCTTTAACAGATTATGCAAAAATACAACAAATAGATAATAACATTACTTTTATATATGTATTATAAATTCAACAAGATAGACTACGTGATGGAGTATAACACATTATAACAGTTTCAAATTACTAAAATTATACAGAGCATATTACCTTACAAAAACAGAACTAAAAATAAAAAATGGAGTTATAAAAATTTTAAATATTTAGAAAATATTTTAAATGTTTTTAAATTATACATAAATCAAAGAAATATTCAGAAAGTCATTAAAATTTTGAACTGAAAAACTATGTGACTTAGCTAAAGCAGTTCTAAATAATACATTTATATGTTTAGTATTCATATTAGAAAAATAGAAAAATCTAATACATCAGTTCTAAGCTTGAGAAGTTGAAAAATGAGAGAAAAGCATATCAAAGGGGGTAGAAAAGAAATATTCAGAGGAAATGAATTAGAAAATATTCCAAAAAGCCAAAAATTGTTTTTTTAATAAAAAAATATTTTTTTATTTTATTTCTCTTTTACTTTTTTTATCTTGACTGATTTATTTATTTAGGACTTCTAGTATTGTATTGAATAGGAGCAGTGAAACTGAGCATCTTTATCTTGTTCATGTTTTTAAGAGGAATGCTATCAGCTTTTTTTCATTCAGAATGGTTTTGGTTGTGGGTTTGTCATAGATGGCTCTATTTTGAGATATATTCATTCAATGCTTAGTTTGTTGAAGATTTTTATCATGAATGGAATTTGGATTTTATTGAAAGCCTTTTCTGTGTCTGCTGAGACGATCACATGGTTTTTGTTTTTAATTCTGTTTATGTGGTGAATCATATTTATTTGTTTGTGTATGTTGAACCAACCCTGAATCCCAGGAATAAAATCTACTTGTTCATAGTGAATTAACTTTTTCATGTGCTGCTGGATTCAGTTTGCTATCATTTTGTTGAGAATTTTCACATCTTTGTTCATCAGAGATATTAGTCTGTAGTTTATTTTTTTTAATTGTGTCTGTCAGATTTTGGTATCAGGGTGATGTTGGCTTCATAGGATTAGCTGGAAAGGAGTCTTACCTCTTGGATTTTGGGGAACAGTTTTAATAGAATTAGTATCAGATCTTTTTGCACATTTGGTAGAATTTGGTTGTGAATCCTTCTGGTCCAAGGTTACAAAATACTGCTGAAAGAAATCAGAGACGACACAAACAAGTAAAAAAATATGCCATGCTCATGGATTGGCATTGTTAAAATAACAATACACCCAAAGCAATCTGCAGATTCAACACTATTTCCCTCAAACTACCAATGTCATTTTTCACATAACTAGAAAAAAAAACAAAAATTCATATGAAACAAAAGAGAACCTGAATAGCCAAAGCAATCCTAAACAAAAATAACAAAGTTTAAAGCATCACATTACCCAATTTCAAACTATACTACAATGCTCCAGTAACCAAAACAGCACAGTACTGGAACAAAAACAGGCACCTAGACCAGTAGAATAGAAGAGAGGTCCCAGAAATAAAGTGACACACCTAACAGATATCTTATCTAAGCAATAAGGAAAGGACTGCCTCTTCAATAAATAGAGCTGGGATAACTGGCTAGTCATATGTAGGATAATGAAACTGAACTCTTACCTTTTCCCATATACTAAAAATAACTCAAGATGGAATATAGATTTAACTGTAAGACCTCAAACTATAAGAATCATAGAAAAAAAAATGAAGAAATGTCATGTGGACATGGGCCTTGGGAAAGAATTTATGACCAAGTCTTCAAAAGCAATTGCAACAAAAACAAAAATTAACAAACGGGACCTAATTAAACTAAGGAGAGTCTGTGCAGAAAAATAAACTATTAATAATTAAACAGCCACCATATAGAGTGGGAGAAAATATTTTCAAATGATGCATCCAACAAAGATCTAATATCCAGGAATCCCACAAGGTTATCAGAAAAATTCTCTTATGATGAGTCAGAAAACCAATCATATTCTTTGAAGCAGTTTGGAAGAAGTAATCTTTTTAAAGACATAACAAAGGCCTACCAAATAAAAGAGAAGAGTTTACCAGCATCTTAGCCTACATGGGGTAGGGAAGTAATCAAACTTTAGATACTGCTAGCTTTACTGTATCATACAAAATGGGATTCTCTAATAAATACTTGTGAATTTCATAGCTGAAAAATGAATCCTTAATAAAAAAACTGAGACTGAATCATAGCATTATAGAACACTTCCTTTCTCTCACAATTTGACATAACATCAGCAGGGCATAAGTATATTAACAACAGATTATAGCTAAAAAACTGCAAGTGTCAGACTCTATTTAAAAATTATTGTTTAGAGAAATCTAGACAAGAGGGCACATGCAAAAGAACAAGCAAACCCAAAAACCTAGAAGAAAATCAAAGACTTGCCTTTCTTCTTTGATTGGGCTGTGTTTAGTGCAGCTACAGCAAGCAATAAACACAGCCCAATTCCTAGTTCAGAATAACATAAAACATCACAGCAAAGGTCTATTTCCCATAGTTCCCATTAGTTGATACATGATATACAGCTTTTTAAAAATGCAAAGCATAATAAAAGCCAAGAAATACAACAGCGTGAAGAGACAAAGCATGCATCAAAACCAGACTCAGACATGGCAGAGAGTTTGCAATTATCAGACTGGGAATTTTCCATAACTATGAATGGTATCTTAAGAATTCTGTTGAAAAAGCCAAAATGCAGTAACAAAGGGGCAATGTAAGTACAGAGATTTTTAAAAATCTAAAAAATATTGAAAATTTTCTATCTATTGAAAACTCTGTAATACAAATAAAGAACATCCTTAATGGACTCATCACTGGACTGGACATGCCAAAGGATAAAATCAGTGAGCTTAAATGTGTATCAATAAAAGTTTCATAAAGTGACATGCAAAGAGAAAAATAAAACAAAACAAAAGAGAATATCAAAGACCTATGGAACAATTTCAGATGCAACATATGTATTATGGGAATACCAGAAGAAGAAAGAGATAGGAAAGAGAGAAAATATCTGAAGTAACAATTTCTGAGAATATTTCATATATTAATGGCAGACATCAAACCATAGATTCGGGAACACACAGCAATTGCCAAGCAGGTTAAAAAAAAACAAAACAAAATCAACAAAAATAAACAAATTCACATGTCAGCATATTATATTCAAACCACATAATACCAAAGATAAAATAAAAATCAGGAAATCAGCCATGTAAAAAGACAAACATCTAATCTGTGGAGGAACAAGTATAACAACTACATTGACCATCTTATCAGGAACCATGCAAAAACAATACAAGAGTCAAATGGTTTCTCATAGTAGTTTTGATTTACATTTTCCTCATGACTAATAATGTGAAGCATCTTTTCATATACCTGTCGGCCACTTTCATGTCTTCTTTGAAGAAATATCTATTTATGTTTCTTGCCCATTTAAAAAATTGAGCTATATGTTTTACTCTATAGAGTTGTATATCTTTATACATTTTTGATATTAACTCTTATTAAGCATATAGTTTACACAGCTTTTTTCCTATCCATATATTGCCGTTTCATTTTCTTGTTTTCTGTGCTGTACAGAAGCATAGTTTGATGTAGTCTAATTCATTTATTTTTGCTTTGTAGCTGGAGCTTTTCGTGCTATATCCAATAAATCATTGCAAGGCCAATGTGAAAACGTTTTTTTCTGTGTGTTGGTTTTTTTTTTTTTTGGACTTTGGTGGTTTCAAAGATCCATGATGATAGCTATCATCAAAAAGACAAATATTGGTGGGAGTGTGAAGAAAGGGAACCCTTGTGTACTTTAGATGGGAATGCACATTGGTGCCACCATGATGGAAAACAATATGGAGGTTTCTAAAGAAATAAAAAGTAGAATTACTTTATGACATATAAATCCTTCTTCTAGGTATATACCCAAAGAAAATCAAATCAAATCACCACCTCATAAAGATATTTGCACTGGGGAGAGGCCAAAATGGCCAAATAGAAACAGTTCTGCAGCTCCCAGCGAGACCAATGCAGAAGGTGAACGATTTCTGCATTTCCAACTGAGGTACCCAGTTCATCTCATTGGGACTGGTTAGGTAGTGGGTGCAACCCATGGAGGGCATGCAGAAGCAAGGTGTGGTGTTGCTTCATCCAGGAAATGAAAGCAGCTGGGTGACCTCTCTCCCCCAGCCAAGGGAAATGGTGAGGGACTGTGCTATCTGCCCCAGGTACTAGGCTTTTCCCACGGATTTTTGCAATCCACAGAATAGGAGATTCCCTTATGAGCCTACACCACCAGGGCCCTGGGTTTCAAGCACAAAACTGGGCGGCTGTTTGGGCAGGAACTGAACTAGCTGCATAGTATTTTTTCATACCCCAGCAGCACCTGGAACACCAGCCAGACGGGAGAACCATCCACTCTGCTAAAAAGGGGGCTGAAGCCAGGGAGCCAAGTGTTCTCACTCAGCAGGTTCCACTCCCACAGAGCCCAGCAAGCTAAGAAACACTGGTTTGAAATTCTCACTTCCAGCACTGCAGTCTGGAGTCCACCTGGGATGATAAAGCTTGGTGGGGGGAGGGGCATCCACCATTACTGAGGCTTTAGTAGGTGGTTTTCCCTTGATGGTGCTAAGGAGATGGGGAGGTTTGTACTGTGTGGAATTCACCACAATATGGCAGACTGGCTGTGGCCAGACTGCTTCTCTAGATTCCTCCTCACAGGATAGGGCGTCTCTGAAGGAAATGCAGCAGCCCCAGTCAGGAGTTTATGGATAAAATTACAATCTCCCTGGGACAGAGGCCCTGGGGGAAGGGGCAACTGTGGGCGCAGCTTTAATGGAATTAAACTTTCCTGCCTGATGGCTCCGAAGAGAGGAGCTGATCCTGACAAGGAGGGTTGTCCCAGCATAGCACACCAGATCTGCTAAGGGATAGACTGCCTTGTCAAGTTAGTCTCTGACCCCCGTGCCCTCTGACTTGGAGAGACCTTAGAACAGGGGTCAACAGACACCTCATACAGGAGAGCTCTGGCTAGCATCAGGGCGGTGCCCTTTTGGGATAAATCTTCCAGAGGAAGGAGGAGGAAGCAATCTTTGCTGTTCTGCTGCCTCCACTGATAATACCCAGGTAAACAGGGTGTGGAGTGGACCTCCAGCAAACTGCAGTAGACCCGCAGAAGAGGGGCCTCACTGTTAGAAAAATAACTAACAAACAGAAAGCAACAACAGCAAAAGGCTCCCACACAAAAACCTCATCCAAAGGTCATCAGCCTCAGAGAATAAAGGTAGATAAATCCATGAAGATGAGGAAAAAACAGCGCAAAAATGCTGAAAATTTCAAAAGCCAGAATGCCTCTTTTCCTCCAAATGATCGCAACACCTTTCCAGCAAGGGCACAAAACTGAACAGAAAATGAAATTGATGAATTGACGGAAGTAGGCTTCAGAAGGCAGATAATAACAAACTCCTCGGAGCAAAAGAAACATGTTCTAACCCAATACAAGGAAGCTAAGAACCTTGATAAAAGGTTACATGAACTGCTAACTAGAATAACCAGCTTAGAGAAGAACATAAATGACTTGATGGAGCTGAAACACACAGCATGAGAAGTTTATGAAGCATACACAAGTGTCACTGGTCAAATAGATCAAGCAGGAGAAAGGATATCAGAGATTGAAGACCACCTTGCTGAAATAAGGTGCGAAGACAAGATTAGGGGAAGAAAAATGAAAAGGAATGAATAAAGCCTCCTAGAAATATGGGATTATGTGAAAAGACCAAACCTATCATTGATTGGTGTACCTGAAAGTGACAGGGAGAATGGAACCAAGTTGGAAAACACACTTCAAGATATTATCCAGGAGAACTTCCCCAACCTAGCAAGACAGGCCAACATTCAAATTCAAGAAATACAGAGAACACCAATAAAATACTCCATGAGAAGATCAACCCAAAGACACATAATCGTCAGATTCTCCAAGGTTGAAATGCAGAAAAAAATGTTAAGGGCATCCAGAGGGAAAGGGCAGGTAACCTACAAGGGAAGCCCATCAGACTAACAGCAGGTATCTCTGCAGAAACTATACAAGACAGAAGAAAGTGTGGGCCAATATTCAACATTCTTAAGGAAAAGAATTTTTACCCAGAATTTCATATGCAGCCAAACTAAGCTTCATAAGCAACGGAGAAATAAAATCCTTTCCAGACAAGTAAATGCTGAGGGATTTTGTCACCACCAGGCCTGCCTTGCAAGAGCTCCTGAGGGAAGCACTATAAAAATATATGTAAACAAAAAAACAGTACCAGCCACTGCAAAAACACACTGAAATGGAAAGACCATCAGTACTATGAAGAACCTGCATCAACTAATATGCAAAATAACCAGCTAGCATCATAATGACAGGATCAAATTCACACATAACAATGTTAACCTTAAATGTAAATGGGCTAAATTCCCCAGTTAAAAGACACAGGCAAATTGGAAAAAGAGTCAAGACCCATCTCATGTGCAAAGACACACATAGGCCCAAAATAAAGGGATAGAGTGTTTCCCAAGCAAATGGGAGGAAAAAAAAAGCAGGGGTTGCAATCCTAGTCTCTGATAAAACAGATTGTAAACCAACAAAGATCAAAAAAGACAAAGAAGGGCATTACATGATGGGAAAGGGATCAATGCAACAAGAAGAGCTAACTATCCTAAATATATATGCACCCAGCAGAAGCACCTAGATTCATAAAACAAGTTTTTAGGGACCTACAAAGAGACTTAAGTGCCCACACAATAATAGTGGGAGTCTTTAACACTCCACTATCAACATTAGATCAATAAAACAGAAAATTAACAAAGATATTCAGGACTTGAACTCAGCTCTGGATCAAGAGGACCTAATAGACATCTACAGAACTCTCCACCCCAAATCAACAGAATATACATTCTTCTCAGTGCCACCTAGCATTTATTCAAAAATTGACCACATAATTGGAAGTAAAACATTCCTCAGCAAATGCAAAAAACAAAATGGAAATCATAACAAACAGTTTCTTAAACCACAGTGCAATCAAATTAAAATTCAGGATTTAAAAACTCACGCAAAAGTGCACAACTACATGGAAATTGAACAACCTGCTCCTGAATGACTCCTGGGTAAATAACAAAAATAAGGCAGAAATCAAGAAGCTCTTTGAAACCAATAAAAACAAAGAGACAACATACCAGAATCTCTGGGACACAGGTACAGCACTGTTAAGAGGAAAATTTATGGCACTAAATATCCACATCTGAAAGCTGGAAAGATCTCAAATGGACACCCTAACATCACAATTAAAAGAACGACAGAAGCAAGAGAAAACAAATTCAAAATCTAGCAGAAGACAACAAATTACTAAGATCAGAGCAGAAATGAAGGATATAGAAACAAGAAAAACCTTAAAAAATAAATTAATTCATGAGCTGGTTTTTTGAAAAGATTAACAAACTAGACCACTAGCTAGACCAACACAGAAGAAAAGAGAGAAGAATCAAATAGACACAATAAAAAATGATAGAGTGCCTATCACCCCTGATCCCACAGAAATACAAACTACCATCAGAGAATACTATAAACATCTCTACACAAATAAACTAGAAAATCTGGAAGAAATGGATAAATTTCTGGACACATAAACCCTCCCAACACCAGATCATGAAGTTGAAACCCTGAACAGACCAATAACAAATTCTAAAATTGAGTCAGTAATTAATAGCCTACCAACCAAAAAACAGCCCAGGACCAGATGAATTCACAGCTGAATTCTACCAGAGGTACAAAGAGGAGCTGGTACCATCCATTTTGAAACTATTCCACAGAACTGAAAAAGAGAGACTCCTCCCTAACTCATTTTATGATGCCAACATCATCCTGATACCAAAACCTGGCTGAAACACAACAAAAAAAGAAAACTTCAGGCCAATATCCCTGTTGATTGAAAATCATCAATAAAATACTGGCATACTGAATCCAGCAGCACATCAAAAAGCTTATCCACCACAAACAAGTTGGCTTCATCCCTGGGATGCAAGGCTGGTTTGACATATGCTAATCAATAAACATAATTCATTACATGAACAGAAACAATGACAAAAACCACATGACTATCTCACTAGATCCTAAAAAAGTCTTTGAAAAAATTCAACATACCTTCAAGCAAAAAACTCTCAATAAAATAGGTATTGATGAAACATATCTCATAATAGCATAATAATAAAAGCTATTTACGACAAACCCATAGGCAATATCATACTGAATGGGCAAAAGCTGGAAGCAATCCCTTTGAAAACTGGTACAAGACATGGGTGCCCTCTCTCACCACTCCTATTCAACATAGTATTGGAAGTTCTGACCAGGCCAATCAGGCAAGAGAAAGAAATAAAGGGTATTCACACAGGAAGTGATGAAGTTAAATTGTCTCTGATTGCAGATGACATGATTCTATACTAAGAAAACCCCATCATCTCAGCCCAAAAACTCCTTAAGCTGATTAGCAACTTCAGCAGTCTCAGGATACAAAATCAATGTGCAAAAATCACAAGCATTACTGTACATCAACAATAAAGAAGTAAAGATCCAAATTATGAATGAATTCCCACTCATAATTGCTACAAAGAAAATAAAATACCTAGGAATACAACTTACAAGGGATGTGAAGGACCTCTTCAAGAACTACAAACCACTGATCAAGAAAATAAGAGAGGACACAAACAAATGGAAAAACACTCCATGCTCATGGATAGGAAGAATCAATATCATGAAAATGGCCATACTGCCCAAAGTAATTTATAGATTTAATGCTATTCTAATCAAGCTACTGTTGACTTTCTTCAAATAATTTGAAAACAAAACTACTTTAAATTTAGTATGGAACCAAAAAAGAGCCCATATATCCAAGACAATCCTAAGCAAAAAGAACAAGGCTGAAGGCATCATGCTACCTGACTCAAACTATACTACAAGGCTACAGTAACCAAAGCAGCATGGCATTAGTACCGAAACAGATATATAGACCAATGGAAAAGAACAGAAGGCTCAGAAATAACACCACATATCTACACCATCTGATCTTCAACAAACCTGACAAAAACAAGCAATGGGGAAAGGATTTTCTATTTAATAAGTGGTGCTGGAAAAAATTGGCTAGCCATATGTAAAAAGTAGAAACTGGACCCCTTCCTTACACCTTATACAAAAATTAATTCAAGATGGGTTACAGACTTAAATGCCAAACCCCATATCATGAAAACCCTAGGAGAAAACTTAGGAAATACCATTCAGTGCATAGGCATAGGCAAAGACTTTATGACTAAAACACTAAAAACAATTTCAACAAAAGCCAAAATTGATAAATGGGATCTTGTCAAGCTTCTGCACAGCAAAATAAACTAGCATCAGAGTGAATAGGCAACCTACAGAATGAGAGAACATTTTTGCAATCTATCCACCTGGCAAAGGTCTAACATCGAGAATCTACAAGGAACTTAAACACATTTACAAAAAAAAAAAAAAAAAAAAACAGCACAACCCCATCAAAAAGTGGACAAAGGATATAAACAGACACTTCTCAAAAGAAGATATTTATTTGGACAACAAACATGAAAAAAAGCTCATCACTGATCATTAGAGAAATGCAAATGTAAACCACAATGAGATACCATCTCATGCCAATCAGAATGGTGATTATTAAAAAGTCAGGAAACAATAGATTCTGGCGAGGCTGTGGAAAAATAGGAAGGATTTTACACTGTTGGTGGGAGTGCAAATTAGTTCAATCATTGTGGAAGACAGTGTGGCAATTCCTCAAGGATCTAGAAGCAGAAATACCATTTGACATAGCAATCCCATTACTGGGTATACACCCAAAGGATTATAAATCATTCTACTGTAAAGACACATGCACGTGTATCTTTATTGCAGCACTATTTACAATAGTAAAGACCTGGAACAAAACAAAATGCCCATCAATGACAGACTGAATAAAGAAGAGTGGCACATATAGACCATGGAACACAATGCAACCATAAAAAAAAATGAGTTCATGTCATTTGTAGGGACATGGATGATGCTGCAAGCCATCATTCTCAGCAAACTTACACAGGAAGAGAAAACCAAACACTGCATGTTCTCATGCATAAGTGGGAGTTAAACAATGAGAACACATGGACACAGGGAGGGGTACATCATACACTGGGGCCTGTTGGGGGGTTGGGGACTAGGGGAGAGAGATCATTAGGGCAAATATTTAATGCACGTAGGGATTAAAACCTAGATGATGGGTTGATAGGAGCAGCAAACCACCATGGCAGATGTATACCTACATAACAAACCTGCACATTCTGCACATGTATCCTGAAATTTAAAGTAAAATTTTAAAAAATTAAAACAAGAAAATATCTGCACTGCCTTGTCCATTGCAACCTTATTCACAAAAACTAATGTATAGAAACAGTCTAAGTTTCCATCTATGAATAAGTGGATAAAGAAAATCTGCAATATTCCTACGTCACACACACACACACACACACACACACACTCACACATTCAATGGAATACTATTCCACCTTAAATATGAAGGAGATTCTGCCATTTTCCACAAGATGCACAACATGGATGAGCCTGGAGGACATATGGTAAGTAAAATAAGCCTGATACATAAAGAAAAATATTGTGTGATCTCGCTTACATTGGAAATCTTAAAAATAGTCGTATTTATAGAGATAGATAATAAAATAGTGGTTACTAGGGATGGGCTTGAGGTGGAAGAATTAAAGAGATGTAGGTCAAAAGATACAAAGTAGCAGATTCTTAAGATAAACAAGTCTAAAATCTAATCTGAAGCCAGATGCTTGTGACCAGTCTGGGCCACAGAGTGAGACCTCCTTCTCAATAAAAACAAACAAATTACTTTTTAAGAATATTTACAAAGAACATCTAATGTGCAATAGGAAGACTACAGTTAATAATATTGTATTATAGTCAAGATTTGGATAAATAAGTAGATTACAGTTGCTTTTGCCACAGGAAATAAAAATGGTTAACTATATGAGATAATGAATATGTTAATTTGTTTTAGTATAATAACCATTTTGCTGTATATATGTATCTCATAAAATCATACAATTTATTTTTAAAAAGACTGAGAGGAGTGAAATATCTAAAGTGTTGATTTAAACAATTATAAACAATTCTATTTTCAAAGAAACTATCTTTTAAAAATAATGGAGAAATAAAAGACTTGTCAAGTGAACAAATACTGAGGGAATTCATCATTCATCAGTAACCTTCCTACCAAGAAATGTTAAAAGAAATTCTTCAAGGAGAAGAGAAATGATATGTCAGAAACTGAGATCTATATAAAAAGAGGATTAGTGACAGAGAAGAAATAAATGAAGGTAAGCTAGAATCCTTTATTGACCTAAAAATTATTTTTCAGAGTAATGATAGTAACTTTATATCGGGTCATTATAGAAAAAGATAAGTAAAACAAATGACAGCAACATAAGGATCAAGAGGAGGAAATTGTTAATAACCTGATGTAAGGTTCAGGCATGACCCACACACACATATAGTGCTATTTTAGGGTGGAGTTACATTTGTTGTGGAAGTTTCCTGAATTTAGAACAATTATTTTAAAAAACCAAGAAGAAAAGTGTTATAATGGTACTGTAAGAGAGGAAAAAAAAGGATAAGACAATTCATTAAAACAAAAAAAGAAGAGGGAAAAGAATAGAAGTCAAAGTGAAATAAATAGTAGCAAGTGAAATGAATGGTAACAGTTAAAAACCTGGTGGCTGCTAAAACAATTGTATTGATAGTAATTTTTTAAACTTTTATTTTAAGCTCGTGGGTACAACTGCAGGTTTGTTACATAGGTAAACTTGTGTCATGGGAGTTTGTTATACAGATTATTTCATTACCTAGGTATCAAGCCTAGTGCCTATTTGCTGTTTTTCCTGATTCCCTCCTCTCACCCTCCACCCTCCAAAAGACCCCAGTGTGGGTTGTTCTCCTCTATAGATCCATGTGGTCTCATCATTTATCTCCCATGTATAAGGGAGAACATGTGGTATTTGGTTTCTCTTACTGTGTTAATTTGCTAAGGATAATGTCCTTCTGCTCCATCCATGTCACTGCAAAGGACATGGTCTCTTTCTTTCTTACAACTGCATCATATTCCATGGTGTGTATATACCACATTTCTTTATCCAGTCTATCATCGATAGATATTTTGGTTGATTTCATGTCTTTGCTATTGTGAGTAGTGCTGTAATGAACATACATGTACAGGTGTCTTTATAATAGAATAATTTTCATTCCTTTGGGTAATACCGAGTAATGGGATTGCTGGGCTGAATGGTATTTCTATCTTTAGGTTTCCAAGGATGTGCCACACTGTCTTCCACAATGACTGAACTAATTTACACTCCCACAGTGTATAAGCATTCCTTTTTCTCCACAACCTCACCAGCATCTATTATTTTATAACTTTTTAATAATAGCCATTCTTTCTGGTGTTAGATGGTATCTCATTGTCAATCATATGATAGCTACTTTAAATACGAATGTTTTAAGTACACTAAGAGGCAGAGTTTTTAAGAGTGAATTAAAAAATATTGTAAAAAAGAAACCCACTTAAATATAAACCATGGACGGTAAATTTAGAAAAAGAAACTATCGATGGTTTAAATTGTAGGAATGGAGAAAGATGTATCATGCTAATACTGATCAACAGAATCCTGGAGGAGATTTACATCAGTATAATTTTGTAAATTATGCAGCTCCAAGGGTCTATCTCTCCACATAATCTTTTTTTAAAGAGAAGAAAAAAATGGTCAGTATCAGCTTTGTCAGAACTCTTGGAAATAGTCAAAGGCTTATAGCTGCTACCTAAGTAGTAAATCAATAAGAGGCAACCTAAAAATGGCATTCAAGGAAATCTGTCAAAACCCTAGCTACTACATGCTAAAAGAAATGGAGGTTTCAGAGACCACACACGATGTAGAATATGGTATATTATGTCTTAAGAAAAGGTTTAAAATTAACTAAACAAACAACTATTATCAACAAAAGGCAACAACAACAAAAATCCCAGAAGAGAAGAAGTAAGAATCTGATTACCTCAGCTAACACATCATATGATTGACATATGATGTGAAATTAACAGAGAATATCCCCGAGGAAGCATAGCTGGAACTACTATACAAAGACTTTAAGCAAACTGCCTAAATGTAGTCAGATAGTCAGATAGCTAAAAGAAACCCAAACATGATGTCTCAACAAATAGAGAATATCAACAAAGACAGAAAGTACAGAAATAATCCAAACAAAAGTTTTGGAGCTCTGAAGCACAAAATCTTCAATGAAAACATTACTAGGTCATTTCAATAGCAAATATGAGCAGATAAAGTAAAGAATTAATAAACAATCTTAGGTCCACTGGGATTAACCAGGCTGAGGAGCAGGAAGAAAAAAAGAGACTGAATAAAGCCTAAGAGAGCTGTGGGACACAATAAAGTACACCAATACATGCATAAGGGGAGTCTCAGAGTGTGAGAAATGAGATAAAGGAACAGAGAGAATATCTGAAAAAAGAATGAAAAAAGTCTCCAAATTCAATGAATTCATTAATCTGTACATACAAGAAACTCAACAAAATTTAAGAATAAAAACCAAGAGTTCCACACCAAGACACATCATAATTAAGCTATTGAAATCTAATGACATAGAGAAAAACTTGAAAGCAGCAACAGAAAAGCAACTCATCATATACAAGAGATCCTCATTATGATTAAGAGTAGATTTATTATCAATGAGAATGTCATAGCCCAGAAAGGAATGGGATGACATATTAAAAGTGCTGAAAGAAAAAAAGAAACTGTCAACTGAAAATTTGTTAAACTATCCATCAAAAATTAAGGAGAAATTAAGACATTCTCTCACATGCAAAGGTTGAGAGGATTAATAATAATCGGCCCTATAAGAAATGCTAAAAATGCCCAACAAGCAGAAATTAAAAGACACTAGAGAGTGATTTTGAAGTTATATTGAAAACTAAAAAGCACCGTTAAAGGTAATTACACATGTAAATATAAGAAGAAGTATTGATTTATTTTTGATTTGTAACTGTTTTTCCTGTGAGATTTAAGGTACAAACATAAAATGTTAATTATAGATCTATTTTAATGGTCAAGCATTGTATAAGGATGTAATTTGTGATGACAGCAACATAAGGGGAAAGGGAAAAAGCTTTATAAAAGCAGATTTTTATACACTATTGAAGCTAAGGTGGTATTAATCAAAATACAGTGTTATAAGTTTAGTTTACTTTATTTTTTGTCCCCAGGTTAAATAGTAAGAAACTAACTGAAAGATATACAGAAAAAGGAAATAAAAATAAACTAAAATGGTACACTATAAATAATAAAACAGATAAGAAGACAACAAGAAATAAATTTAGAAACAAAACAGAAAAAAGATAAGACACAGAAAAAGATAGCTAAATGGAAGAAGTAAATCTTTCCTTATCAGAAATTACATGAAATACAAATGGATTAAATTCTCCAATGAAAAGGTAGTGTGTCCAGAATTGGTGGGTTCTTGGTCTCGCTGACTTCAAGAATGAAGCCGTGGACCCTTGCAGTGAGTGTTACAGTTCTTAAAGATGGTGTGTCCGGAGTTTGTTCCTTCAGATGTTCAGATGTGTCCAGAGTTTCTTCCTTCTGGTGGGTTCGTGGTCTTGCTGGCCTCAGGAGTGAAGCTGCAGACCTTCATGATGAGTGTTACAGCTCTTAAGGTCTGGAGTTGTTCATTCCTCCCATCCGTAGTTGTTCATTCCTCCCAGTGGGTTTGTGGTCTTGCTGGCTCAGCAGTGAAGCTGCAGACCTTCATGGTGAGTGTTACAGCTCATAAAGGCAGTGTGGACCCAAAGAGTGAGCATCAGCAAGATTTATTGCAAAGAGTGAAAGAACAAAGCTTCCGCAGTGAGGAAGGGGACCTGAGCAGGTTGCCACTGCTGGCTCGGGCAGCCTACTTTTATTCCCTTATCTGGCCCCACCCACATCCTGCTGATTGGTCCATTTTACAGAGAGCTTATTGGTCTGTTTTACAGAGAGCTGATTGGTCCATTTTGACAGGTTGCTGATTGGTGCGTTTACAATCTCTGAGCTAGACACAAAAGTTCTCCAAGTCCCCACTAGATTAGCTAGACACAGAGCACTGATTGGTGCATTTACAAACCTTGAGCTAGACACAGGGTGCTGATTGTTGTGTTTACAAACCTTGAGCTAGACACAGAGTGCTGATTGGTGTATTTACAATCCCTTAGCTAGACATAAAAGTTCTCCAAGTCCCCACCAGGTTAGCTAGATACAGAGTGCTGATTGGTGTATTTACAATCCCTTAGCTAGACATAAAAGTTCTCCAAGTCCCCACCAGGTTAGCTAGATACAGAGTGCTGATTGGTGCATCCAAAAACCCCGAGCTAGACATAGAGTGCTGATTGGTGCATATACAATCCTCCAGCTAGACATAAAATTTCTCCAAGTCCCCACTAGACTCAGGAGCCCAGCTGGTTTCACCTAGTGGATCCCGCACTGGGGCCACAGGCGGAGCTGCCTGTCGGTCCCGCACCATGTGCCCTCATTCCTCAGCTCTTGGGTGGTTGATGGGACTAAGCTCTGTGGAGCAGGGGGTGGTGCTCATTGGGGAGGCTCAGGCTGCACAGGAGCCCACGGCATGGGGGAGTCTCGGGCATGGTGGGGTGCAGGTCTTGAGCGCTGCCTCATGGGGAGCTAGCTGAGGCCTGGCAAGAATTCGAGCACAATGCCAGCGGGCCGGTGCTGCTGGGGGACCCGGCACACCCTCTGCAGCTGCTGGCCCGGGTGCTAAGCCCCTCACTGCCTGGGGCCGGCGGTGCCAGCTGGCTGCTCTGAGTGCGAGGCCCGCCGAGCCCACACCCACCCAGAACTTATGCTGGCCCATGAGCACCACGTGCAGCCCCGGTTCCCTCCTGCGCTTCTCCCTCCACACCTCCCCGCAAGCAGAGGGAGCAGGCTCCAACCTCGGCCAGCCCAGAGAGGGTCTCCCACAGTGCAGTGGTGGGCTGAAGGGATCCTCAAGTGCAGCCAGAGTGGCTGCCAAGGCCGAGGAGGTGCTGAGAGTGAGTGAGGGCTGTGAGGGCTGCCAGCACACTCTCACCTCTCAATCCCCCCTCTAAACAGGACACCCCAACTGCTGTTGGGAATTTGACCGATGACTGCTCTAGCTACTTCCTGCTGGATGGGGCAATGAAGGGGCCCTGCAGTTGTAGTGTCCTCCAGGGGGGAGCTCTCTAGGCCAGTGAAAGTGCCAGTGGGTCAGTCCAGGGGTCCTCAGTAGAAGTTGTTAGTTGAACTCATTTGGGGTTCCATTTGTAAGACCATCTGTAGCTTGAAGGCCTCGATTCTAGAGGAAACAAATTTGACAAGAAAGTTAAAAATACAAGGCCCAAAGGTGAGTAACAGCAAGATGGCTGCCACAGGACCTAGAAAGGGGAGAAGCCATGTTGCCCAACTCCAGAGGTTGGTATAAAAGTTTGAAAGGCATTGTCTGATTTCAGAAGCCTTTCCCTGTAAACTCTGGGTGGCATCTCATACTATCCCTGACTGGTTAGTGTAAAAACAACACTCTTCCCCTAAGAAGGTGCAGAGTCCTCCTTTCTCAGCAGTGAGGAGGTCTAGGCCTCAGCAGTTTTGGAGAGTCATTGCTGCCAAAGAGTCTATTTGGGATTGTAAAGTAAGGATAGATTTCGTTATTTCTTGTAAACTGTCTGAAAAATCCTTTGAGAGTGTGTGGTAGTAGGATAATGAAGTAGTTAAACTGGCTATTCCGGTTCCTGTAGCAGTAGCCATTCCTAACCCTATAAGCAAAAGCAGTGCTTTGAAAGAAACTTATTTTTGCAAATATCTACATTAAAAGAAAGTTGTCAAAACACTAACCTAATTTTACACCTTAAAGATGTAAAACAGATGAGCAAACTAAACACACATATAGCAGAAGAAAAGGAATAATGAATATCGAAGTATCAATAAGTTAAATACAAGATTCAAAATTAATAAAATAATCAACAGAAGCAAAAGTTATTTGAAAATATCAAAAATTTAAAAAATAGCTAGGTTGACTTAGAAAAAAATAACTCAATTACTAAAATCTGAAATAAATGTGAGGACATTACTACTCACAGTACAAAAATAAACAGAATTATAAGATAATATTATAGGCAATTATAAGCCAATAAATAATTTAATCTAAATGAAATGAACAAATGTCTAGATAAAATTAGTGAGACTAACTGAAGATGTATCAGAAAATATGAACACACCTATAACAAAAAAGATAATCAGTATTCAAAAGTCACCCCAAAATGAAAAGACCAGAGCAAAAATGGCTTCTCTGGTGACTTCTACAAATTCTTTAAAGAAGACAACACCAATCCTTTCACATTCTTCCAGTGTATGAAATAGAAAAGAATATTTACTAACTCATCCTATGACCCAAATTCAGATGAAGACATTACGATATTAAAAAAAACTACAGATTAAAATCCCTCATGAATACAAATGGAAAAAATCTCTGAAATGCAATGATGGTTTAGCATGTAACAATCAGTCAATATAATATGTCACATTAATAGAATGAATAAAGAAAACCCATACAATTATCTCAATTGCTACAGAAAACAAATTGAAATAAATCCCACACCCTTTCATAACAAATATTCAAAAAACAAGAAATAGAAGAGAACATCTTCAGCATGATAAAGGTTATTTACAAAAGTCTCACAGCTAACATCATATTCCATGGGATAAGAATGAAAGAATTCTCTCTAAGATGGGGAAAAAATGAAGACACTGGCTTCTATTACTTCTATTAAACATTGTACTGGAATAGCTAGCCCAAACATTTAGGGAAACCAAAGAAATACAACGCATCCAAATTAAAAAGGAAAAAGTAAAGTGAAATTCTTCTTATTCATAAATGACAATATCTTACATATAGAGAATCCTAAAGAATCCACCAAAAACTTAAAAGTTATTGGAGCTATTAAATGAATTTAGCTAAGTTGTGGGGCACAAAATCTCAACAAACAAAAATCAGTTTGTTTCTATAAAATAGCAATGAACAATCCAAAAATAAAAAATAAATAAAAAGTATGCCATTTACAACAGGATTCAAAATAATAAAATATCTAGGAATAAATTTAACCATGTAAGTGTAAGAATTTAGCACTGAAAATTCCTAAAACATTGTGGAAAGACGTTAAAGAAGGTGTACATAAATGGAAATGTAGCTTGTGTTGATGGATGGGAAGACAATATATTTAAGATGGCAATGTTACCCAAAGTAATCTATAAATTTAATGCAATCTCTATCAGCATTCCAATGGCATGTTTCACAGAAATGGAAAATTCAATTAATAAATTTATATGGAATTAGAAGGTGATCACTTTCTTGGAAGTTTGAGAATAACATATGTGGATACTTATGAAATGTTTAGTTGAATTTACTTATGCCAAACTTGAGTGTCTTTTCATGGTATATTTTTGAGATAAACTCTGAAAATTCTGTAATGGAACATGTTGATGTGTTCACTTGAGCTGTTTTTTGGAAGGGATTTCAGATTCAAATCTTACAGAACAGGTTCTAGAAAAGTCTTCAGGCCGTTGTTTTTTTTTTTAATCTTTAAGAAATATAAAGATTTGATCCATGGGGTTCTTGAGCTCACCTAAAACTTTGCATGTATTCTTATCCAATCCTGCATTTTTGGTTTACCAGATCTTTCCTGAAATATCTCTCATTAACACCTATTTTTGTGGTCTGGTTTGGTAACCAGGTGTGATGTTCTCCTGATACACGAGTGCTTGAGAATCTTCCTATTGATTTCATGGTATGCTGAAGAATGGATATATCAGGAAGACTGCCTGAGGTCTTACCTGCCTAGATTCATTGTTCAGTGTTCTGTATTTCTGGCTCTGCCTAAAGAAGAGCAGCTGTAACTATGATTCCTACCCTCTCAGATGTATTTTATCTTTGACAATAACCATATATAATATTCACCTATATTCTTAAATACCTGAAACCAAAAAAAAACATAGGTTGATCAATATATCTGTAGATTACTATATATTTACCAAAGTATCAGAATAAACTTTCAATAATATTAGCTATTTTAAGCCGGTACTGTAAATAGCATGGATGCTTTTCTTCATACATAGAAGCTGACAAAAAAAATCTAAATTTAAAATTGGCAAGTGATTCTGTTCATTTCTTACCTGTGATTTCTGAGAATAGCAAAAAAAAGTGAAATTTTTGTTGTCATAATGCAGTATTAATTTCTGATGGTTATTTCTTGGAGGTTGGGAAAGTTTTGTTAGGATGCAAGATACAATAAGCATTAGAATGTAGAAAATAATGATAAATTGGACTCTATTAAATTTAGAAACTTTGTCAATAGATTTCCTTAAAAGTATAAGGAGCCAAGATAGCATGGTGATGACATTTCAATACATGTAACAAATGGAGGGCCCCTACCAAAAAAAAAAAGAATTCAGAAAGAATTTTTGCTAACCAATAAGAAAACAAAGAATCCTATAAAAAGGTGGGTAAAATGTGTGAACTGGCAATCATTCTAAAATATTTCCAAGTGGCCAATAAATATTTAAAATGTGCTAAACCTCATCAAGGAAATGTGAATGAAAACCATCCTGAGACATAACTACACATCCTCCCCGATTACTTAAAAAAATGCACAATACTCTTTAAGACTTTGGACAATGAAACTCCCATACACTACTTGTGAATGAGAAAATTAGTATAACTATTTGGGAAAATGGTTTTGCAATATTTCCTGAAATTGAGTTGATGCCTTCCCTATGGCCATGCAGTTCTATTCCTAGGTAGACACTCCAACCAAATGTATCCTGTTTAATCCAAAACTGTATAACTATTTGTAGCAACATTATTTACATTAACTCAAAACACTTGGAAATTATTTATGTGTTTATTAATTGCAATAATTAATCATTATTAATTATTATAGCATAGTATAATAATATTAAAGTGAAGCACTACTACTCATGGAAAAAGAAGTGAATGGATCTCACTAACATAATAAGCCAGACACAAATAATGCATGTTGTATGTTTTCTTCCATGTAAAGTTAAAAAACAGCTATGTTGTCAGAAATCAGGAGAGTGATTTACAATTGAGCAAGAGGGATTATTACTAAGGGTCAGTTAAAGGGTTTCTGGAAGTTTGGTAGTATTCTGTCTCTTGACTTCGGTGGTTTTCATTGGTGTATTCAATTTTCGTGACACTTAGAATTGTATACTTATTATTTGTGATTTTTTTTCTGTAAGCATCTTATATGCCAATTTAAACTTAATTTAAAAGTTGTAAAAGTTATCTAAACAATCTAGCCATAACTTCTTTCAAAAGAATATATCTTCTGCCTTCAACCCCAATCCGTAGCTTAGAACTTGTGACTGAGCTGAGATTATGTAAGTAAAGGGGGACAACTTGTATAACAGATGCTCTCTGGGCACTGCTCTTCTGAACGTCTTGTAGGATTAGCAATGCCCAAGATGCAAAAAATTATTCTCAAATCATTGAATCAGCGTAAAGATTATAAAAAGTAAACAAAGTTGTTTATATTAATAATATAGAATTTTCTTCACTGTGCATTCTTCTTTAGAAAATACCAACATAGCCTTTCTTTTGGAATATAAGAGTATCTTCTTGATTTACCAGAACAGATAATAATCTGTACTTTTGGTGTTTAATGAAGCAAGCTATTCTGCCTTTCTTCCATCTTCCAGCCCCACTCTCAGTAGTGAACCAAAAAAGTAACTTCGAGATATTCATTGATTTTTAAACTTTGTCTTTTAACATAATTTTGATTTGAATGACGCATTCGGCTCTGTAGTCATCCATGTAACTGCATGCAAACAATTGTAATACTCTTTTAGCTCCATAATAGGCTTCTTATAACATGATAAATTCAAATACAGTAGTCCACTTAAACCCTTCATATCTCATACTCATTCTGATTTTTTTAACTATGGCATTTGATCTCTGGGTTTGTCCATAACTTCGTATGACATTTAGGTTAAAATCATTAGATACATTCAGCATTTACTGAATTCACAGTATTGGTCTCTCTTTGGGAATTTTTTTTTCTCTCTTTCCTCTTACATTTTGTTGTATAAGATATTAAGATAAAAATTCTGGTTTTCTCATGTAATAGCCTACGTGGTCATTTAAATAAAACTCTGTAAGCTCACTTTTTATGTTTGTTTAAAATTTGTTAAGTGCTTGAATATTCTGTCCTCAGTTGCTTTTAAAGCTGAAAAAGAATACTGTCAATCATATTTTTCAAGTCTTACATCCTCCAGACTAAGTTTGTGTTCATACTTTGACGTGCTTCTACTGCATATTAAAAGTGAGCTTATTTTTTTTTAAATTCTTCTAAGATGAATTATTCTGCTTGAGCAGGCCAAGCTGTTCCAAAAAGCCTACTGCTGACGGTGCTTAACTAAAGTCAACAAAGAGAAGATAAGGCTTACTGGTATTGTTTGTTGAAATATTAATACCAATTCCAGCTGTAAAAATGATAAATACTTTAATAAAGATAGCTTGTTCCTCACCAAAGTTTGCAGTACTCTTTATTCTATCCATGCAGGAATATTCCCAGCAGACAGATTTAATCTCACAAAAGATATGGGTTACTAAAATGTGGCTATCTTACGAATGTCCCTAAAGCTTTTAAAACAAGCAGCCAATGTGTACTACCTACATTTCACAACCTTTAAAACACCACATATCTTTTCCTAATTACTTTTATTTAAAGGAACACATTAATTTTGTTTAAGATACTACTTCACAAATGGACCTCTAAGATGTTCATCTGTACACCAGTTGTGTGATATTTTCCTTTGGTTCTCGGATTTTGTTTAGCTTTTTTTTTTTGTCTGTGTGTGGTGTTTGTTGAGGTTTCTTTTTGGACTTTTTGTGAGATTTCGTTTTTATTTTTGTTTTTGTAAAATACATTCACATGGACCGCATGGAGTCAGGAAGCAGCATAAATTATGTAGGACTACAGAGTTAAATTGTCGAACTAAACTTGGATGGTAGAAACATTAGGTACTAATTTGTTGGCAGAGATGCTTTGTGTCATGTGCTGTGTGTATGCTGATTAAAAAAGCATTATATGGGTCCAATGCCACTTCAGTTTCATGAGCTTTTTATGTGACATGGCACATCAAATCTGCCAAGCACAGGACCATCTGGAAAGGACAGTACCAGTCAGGAAGTTGATTTCATATGAAGGAAAATAATCTAGGTAAATATTACACATAATTAAAGATAAAAAAGTAACAGATGGAAACATGGCAATTGTGTACATATGTATGTATAAACACACACATATATATGTACACACATAATTATACATACATACCCACATTACATATATAAACATCTGTGTCAGTATCTATATCATTTAACAAATAAATAATTTTCTAAAATGTTTAGTGTATATATATGTAAGTTCAATCTTGTTTGTATAACAAGATAAAATAAATAGTACTGCAATACATATTTTGTTAAAATATATCTTAACATTTAAAAATTATTTTCTCTGTTGTTATTTATAATAGTAAATTGAGCACATACCATGTACCAATCATTATGTTAGGGACTAGGGATTTCATGGCACTCCAAATAAAAACATTTGGAAAGAAACTGAACTGAAAAATAACCAAAATGTTTGGAGCTGAAGTAGCCCCAAGTTGTACTGGGCAAAGCAAGGTTCGAATCATGGAGACTGAAAAGATTACAGGGGGAAAAAAAAAAAACACCTACGTTATCTTCATTTTAAGACACTTGAAATAGTTTAAGAAGGTATGTATAAAGCCCCTGTTTTTGTTTGTTTGTTGTTAAGTCACTGTCTATGACATAATAAATGCAGTGAAGATAATTTACAGAACTGGAATAGTTTGCTTTAATATTTACAGGTAGCTATGACAACCAACTTAGAGTTCCAACACTGTCGTGTTTTTGTGTTCACTTTTTTATAACCACCTAATCGTCTGTTTACCTTTTTAATTTTTTAGCCAACTTGATAGGAGAAAATTATGCATTATGCCAGTTTAATTTATAATCAGGGCAATAATTTTGAAATATCATATTTGCTATGCTGTAGTCCTGTTTCTGTGAGTGTTCCATGTATGCCTTTGCCCATGACATCTATGGGAAGAGCATTTCAGGCTGAAGTGAAAACAAGTGCAAAAGACTTGAGGTGAAAAAGAGTGGGTTATTAAAGAGTCAGGTAGAGATTACTTTTTTACTTTATACCAAAGTATAAGAAAGAATAAATATGTAAATTTTATTCCATTTAATTTTTTATTAACATAGTATTATTATTGATTTAAATTAATTTCAAATACCTAAAGCTGATAGCAATTTGCTATAGAGAATTAGATATATTGTTACAAAATCAAGTATATGCATATATATGTTTTATGTATGTATATAGACATAGGTTTACATGTTTGTATATATTAATACGTATTTATAAATATTCGAATTTATACATATTAATATTTATATATGGATATGTATTGTATGCAGTACATATATACATAAATATATTGAAATATGTTTATATTTATGCATATGCATGCACCAAACATATATTTATTCATCTGTTTAGAAAAATAACATCCTATTGTTTTACATTACATGGTAAAATGTCATGAACTTCACTTTAGGTTAATATAGAGAGCTGAATTCACTATTTTTTTTTTTTTTTTTTTGGGACAGAGTCTCACTCTGTTGCCCAGGCCGGAGTGCAGTGGCACGAACTCTGCTCACTGCAAGCTCCGCCTCCTGGGTTCACACCATTCTCCTGCCTCAGCCTCCAAAGTAGCTGGGACTACAGGCACCAGCCACCAAGCCTGGCTAATTTTCTTCTGTATTTTTTTTAGTAGAGATGGGGTTTCACCATGTTAGCCAGGATGGTCTCAATCTCCTGACCTCATGATCTGCCTGCCTTGGCCTCCCAAAGTGCTGGGATTACAGGTGTGAGCCACCCCACCCAGCCTGAATTCAGTATTTTTAAAAAGTTTCTAGTAGTTTAAATTATGGATGCAACACAATTTATTTAACAGTTTCTCAAAGAAACATGGGTTATTCATTTTTCCACTCCTAATAACTCTGTATTTAACATCTTTTCAAATATATACTTAATCTTGATATTCCAGGTACATTTTTCAAAATGTTATTCTTTTGTTTTGCATTTGTCTGATTTAAAGGTATGGGCTTGCTGTGTACAGAAGGTAGATACGAATTGTGTTCTCTTCTTTGAGTCATATCCCCTGAAATCTTGGTGAGGAGAGCTCTTTTATGCCCCTCCCCTATTTTTTAAAATAATGAATGTAAGCTGATTTTGACATGAAGAGGCTCATTGTGAGGTGATGTTTTGTTTTTGACTTAAACGATAGGTCTAGGTAAGTAATGTGATGGTCTAAGTAAGAGTTTTAGGAAGAAGCAAAGGTATGTACAAGTTGTAGTTCTCATTGTGATGAAGAATGAAGCTGATTTGTTTAGAGAAGCAGAGATGCAAGCCTGAGGCGGAACAAGCAAATGTAACTCACGATTTCTTTGGTCTTGGTTTTAGCGTCCTGGCCACCTTGCAGTACATGTGTCTATGGGTTCTGAACGATAATCCTTTGTTGGTTAATTTTAAACTTTCTCTTTTCTTTATATAGTATAAGGGGTTTCTTATAGTAAAAATATTATTGATTTCTTATAAAATACTTTGGAGCAGACATTTTTCCACCATTATCCATTTTGTGAGTGATTAGATATGGCAATATTTAAATACGATGTTAACATTTTGCAAAAACTGAACCATTTTGCAGAACATTTATGGCGTAGTCCTCTTTGAGGTAACATAATACTGACTTAAATTTTTATAATTAATTTTTATGAGTCTGACTATTGGTAGAATCAAACTGGTACTTTTTAAAGCATTCTCACTTTATCCATCTCAATCCTTAGTACCATAAAGGGTAAGTGTAAGAATTTTCTTATGTGAAAGGTTGATTAACTACAAAACATTATTGGAAGAAGATGACCAGCATTTCCCAAACTTAAAAGTTCTGAGAACATACTGTATTATTAGCAACATTGCTTGGAATCCATAATGTAGCCATAATTTATCAACACATTCCTTTTGTCTCAATTTAAAAAAATAAAAGACCAAGTGAACTAACCTGGTTCAGAGAGGTTACGTGACTGGCCCACAGTGACTGAGTTATTTAGTGACCAAATGTAGTTTTTGTTTGTTTGTTTGTTTCTCAGGTAATGCTCTTTTGGGGCCTTATTGAAAGATAAGACTTCTAAGTCATCACCATCTCTCCAATTAAAAGTATAGTGGAGGCACAGGGACAAACGTAAGCCAACACCTGACTAATCCAAACTACCAAGAATATATTTTCAATTTTTACCAAACAATATATTATGCAATTAGAGTTCTTTTTGGAGGCTTGCAAATCCTCTAACAGTAGAATTTTGTCTGTCTTTCTTTTAATTTTCCTGCTACTTAGGTTTATGTTAAGAAAATCTTTTCATCTTACATTAGTTCTTCACTGAATGCAAGTCTCTGGTGGCAATGTAATAAAATAGAATTTATTAATCTTAAAGTGGATTAGAGTTATCTTTGTCACTCTAGCCTGGAAATCATTCATAGCTGTCAGACAATTGGGATAAAACTTATGATCTCTTATCTAGAAAATGCTCTGTGAGCAGTAATACTTAAGATTCATATAGTTTCAATTAATATATATATTAATTCATTAATACATGAAAACTTAAATTGATATAATCACCCCAGCTTCACAAGATATTCATCAATATAAGTAGTTATAGTTTAAAATATGTATGTACTTCAGGAAAAAATTCTGTATGTCATAGAAAGTAGAATTTGTCATATTGGCATGTGACATTATTTCAGCAAGCCTATTTCCATCCTGTTCTTAGCTGCGTAACTTTTAAAGATTTATTGTTTCAGTTACAATTAGGTAGTAATGGTAATACTTCCAAAGTAAATGTAAGGAAGTTTATTAGCTTATATAAGGTGTAAGTCTGACAGCAAACTAGAACTACCTAAAAGAATTTCACTTCAGATGATAAAGGATAAGGGAAGGAACCTAAAAGCAGCAAGAGAAAAGAAACAAATAACATCCAATGGAGCTCCAATATTTCTGGCAGCAGACTTTTCAGTGGAAATCTTCTAGGCCAGTAAAGAGTGGCAAGACATATATAAAGTGCTGAAGGAAAAAGTCTTTTACCCTAGAACAGTGTATCTGGTAAAATATATTCTTCAAACATGAAGGAGAAATAAAGACTTTCCTAGACAAACAAAAGCTGGAGAATTTCATAAATACCAGACCTGTCCTATAAGAAATGCTAAAGAAATTACTTCAATCAGAAAGAAAATGTCATTCATAAGAAGTAAATAATCAACCTAAGGTACAAAACTTAATGGCAATAGTAAGTACACAGGAAAAACTCAGAATATTATAACACTGTAACTGTGCTATGTAAACTGCTCTTATCCTAAGTAGAAAAAATAAATAATGAATCAATAAAAAATAATAACTACACAACTTTACAAGACATAGTCATTACAGTAAAATATCAATAGAAACAACAAAATGTTAAAAAGTGGAGGGGAAGTTAAGGCAAGTTTTTAGTAGTTTACTTTTTGTTTGTTTATGCAAAAAGTGTTAAGTCATTATCAGGTTAAAATAATGTGTTATAAGACAATATCTGCAAGCCTCATGGTAATCTATAAATGAAAACGCATCCAATGCATACACACACCCACCCACACAACACACACACAATAAAAAGCAAGAAACTAAATCATATCACCAGAGAAAATCACCCTCATTAGAGGAAGATAGAAAGGAAAGAAAGAAGGAAGAGAAGACCAGAAAACAAATAATGAAATGGTAAGACTAAGTCCTTACTTATCAATAATAACATTGAATGTAAATGTACTAAACTCTTCAATCAAAAGACATAGGCTATCTGAAAGCATAAATAAAGAAAGGATAAAGGATAAAGGATAAAGAAATAAAACCCATTGATCTGTTGCCTACAAGAAACACACTTTACCTATAAAGAGGTATGTAGGCTAAATGTAAAGGGATGAAAAAGATCTTCCAAACCAATAGAAACCAAAAAAAAAAAAAAAAAGCAGGAGTAGCTATATCTGTATCAGACAAAACAGATTTCAAGACAAAAACTACAGAAAGAGACAAAGTCACTATGTAATTATAAAGGGGTCAATTCAGCAAGAGGATATAACAATTTTAAATATATATGCTCCCAACACTGAAGCATCCAGATATATAAAGGAAATATTATTAGAGCTAAAGAAAAGACAGGTCTCAATACAATAATAGCTGGAGACTTTAGCACTGAACTTTCAGTATTAGACAGATCTTCAGACAGCAAATCAACAAAGAAAGATCACAATTAATCTTCAGTATAGACCAAATGAATCCAATTGATATTTACAAAACATTTCATTCAAGAGCTGCAGAGTACACATTCTTTTATTCAACACATGAATCATTCTCAAGGATAGACCATATGTTAGGTTACAAATCAAGTCTTCCAACATTCTAAAATAGTAAAATAATATCAAGCATCTTCTCTGACCACAATGGAATAAAACTAGGAATTAATAACAATTAATTTCAGAATTTTTAATTTAAGAAATTTTGGAAACTATAAAAATGCATGGAAATTAAGGAATATGCTTTCAAATGGCCAGCGGGTCAATAAAGAAATTAAGAAAGAAATTGAAAATTTTTTGAAACAAATGATAATGGAAACAGCATAGCAAAAGCTATGTGACACAACAAAAGCAGTACTAGCAGGGAAGCTAATAGCTATAACTGCCGACATCAAAAAAGAAAAAACTTTCAAATAAACAATCTTATTCATAAACAATCATAAATCTTCAAATTATGCATCTTAAAGAACTAGAAAAGCAAGAGCTAACCAAACACAAAATCAGTAGAAGAGAAGAAACAGTAAATATCAAAGCAGAAATACATGAAATTGAAAACAACAATACAAAAGACCAATGATACAAGAAGTTGGATTTTTGAAAAGTTAAATGAAATTGACAAGCCTTTAGCCAGACTACCTAAGAAAAAAAGAAGAGCCAAATAAATAAAATCAGAAATGAAAAGGGAGACATTACCACTGATGTTGCAGAAATTGAAAGGATCATTAGGGGCTACACTGAGTAACTACATGCCAATATATTGAAAAATCTAGAAGAAACAGATAAATTCCTACACACATACAACCTACCAAGATTGAATCACAAATAAATGCAAATACTGAACAGATCAATAACAAGTAATAATATTGAATTCATAATAAATAGTCTTCCAATAGAGAAAAAGCCAGAAATCAAAGGCTTCACTGCTGAATTCTACCAAACATTTAAAGAACTAATAAAAAATCCTATTCAAACTATTCTGAAGATGGAGGAAGAGGGAATGTGTCCAGACTCATTCTACAAGGCCAGCATTACCTTGATTCCAAAATGACACAAAGGTACATCAAACAAACAAACAAACAAACCCACAGGCCAATATCTCTGATGAATATTGATGCAAAAATTCTCAACAAAATATTAGTAAATGGAATTCAACAATACATTAATAAGATCAGTCATCATCACCAACTGAAACTTATACCTGGGATGCAAGAATGGTTCAATGTATGCAAATCAATCGAAGTGATACATAATTATCAATAGAATTAAGAATAAAAATAATATCATTTCAATTGATACAGACAAGAAAGATTTGGTAAAATTTAACATCACTTTATGATAAAAAGCCTCAAACAACTGGAGATAGAAGTAACATACCTCAACATAATAGAGGTCACTTATGGCTAGTATCATGCTGAAAGGGAAAAAAGAAAAAAAACTGAAAACCTTTCCTCTGAGTCCTGGAACATGACAAGGATGCCCACTGTCACCACTGTTATTCAACATAGTACTGGAAGACCTGGCTAGAGCAATCAGAAAACAGAAAGATATAAAAGTAGCCATATTGGAAAGTAAGAAGTCAAATTATCCTTGTTTGCAAATGATATGATCTTATATTTGAAAAAACCCCAAAGACTCCACCAAAAAGTATTACAACTGACAAACAAATTCAGCAAAATTGCAGGATACAAAATCAACTTACAAAAATCTGTGTCATTTCTATATGCCAACAATGAACTATGTGAAAAAGAAATAAAATTAGTAATCCTATTTATAACAAACACACACAAATTAAATACCTAGAATTAACCAAAAAAGTAAAAGATCTCTATAATAAAAACTATAAAATATACATAACAGAAATTGAAGAGAAAACCAAAAAAAGTAAACATATTCCATGTTTGTGGATTGAATCAATATTTTTAAAATGTCCATACTACCCAAAGCAATCTACAGACTCAATGCAATCTTTATCAAACTTTCAATTACATTCTTCACAGAAACAGAAAAAAAATTCAAATTTATATGTAACCACAAAAGGCCCAGAGTAGACAAAGCTATCCTAAGCTAAAATAACAAAACTGGAGGAACCACATTACCTGACTTTAAATTATACTACAGAACTATAGTAAGCAAAACAGCATGGCACTCACATAAAAACAGACACGTAGATCAATGGGACAGAGTAGAAAATTTAGAAACCAAAACAGCATGGTACTGGCATAGAACCAGACACATAGATCAATGGACTAGAATAGAGAAGCCAGAAACGCACCCACACATACAGTTAGCTTATTTTTGACAAAGGTGCCAGTAACATACATGGAGGAAAGACAATCTCTTTAATAAATGGTGTTGGGAAATTGGATATCTATAAGCAGGAGAATGAAACTAGACCCTTATCTGTCACTACACATAAAAGCCAAATAAAATGAATTAAAGACTTAAATCTGAGACCTCAAACTATGAAACTACTGTAAGAAAACATTGGAGAAACTCTCCAAGACATTGGTCTAGGCAAAGATTTCTTTAACAATACCATACAAGCACAGGAAACCAAAGTAAAAATGAACAAATAGAATTACATTAACTTAAAAAGCTTTTTTACAGTTGAAGAATACAATCAACATAGTGAAGAGACAACCCACATAATGGGAGAGAATATTTTCAAACTAACAGTCTGACAAGGGATTAATAACGAGAATACATAATGAGTTCAAACAACTCTATAGGAAAAAATTTAATAATCCAATAAAAAAATGAGTACAAGATTTGAATATACATTTCTCAAAAGAAGACATACAAATGGCAAACAGGCATATGAAAATGTCATCAACATAATTGATCATCAGAAAAATGCAAATTGAAATCACATATGACCCCAAATTGAATGACATATGACCTCACCCCTCTTAAAATGGCTTTTGTCCAAAAGACAAGCAATAACAAAGGCTGCCAAGGATGTGGAGTAAAGGGAAACCTTATACATTGTTGGGAATGGAAGGTAGTACAACTGCTGTGGAGAAATGTTGGGGGTTCTTAACAAAATTAAAAACTGAGCTACCATATGATTCATCCCATTGCTGGGTATATACCCAAAATAAAGGAAATCAGTATATTGAAGAGGTATCTGCACTTCTGTGTTTATTGCACCACTGTTTACCTTAGTTAAAATTTTGAAGCAACCTAAGTGCCCATTAACAGATGAACAGATAAAGAAAATGTGGTACATATACACAATGCAGTACAATTCAGTCATAAAAAAGCAATGAGACCCAGTCATTTGCAAAAACATGGATTGAATTAGAGATCATTGTGTTAAGTGAAATAAGTCAGGCACAGAAAGACAAGCATCACATGTTCTCACTTACTTATGAGATCCAAAAATCAAAACAATTTAACTTATGGGCATGGAGGGTAGAAGTGTTGTTACCAGAGGCTGGGAAGGGTAATAAAAGGCTGGGTGAGAGGTGGGGATAGTTAATGGGTACAAAAAAATTAGAAAGAATCAATAAGATCTACTATTTGATAGCACAACAGAGTGATTATAGTCAATAATAACTTAACTGTACATTTTAAATAACTTAAAAAGTGTAATTGGATGGTTTGCAACTCAATGAGTAAATGCCTGAGGGGATGTGTACCCCATACATCATGATGTGCTTTTGTCACATCATATGCCTGTATCAAAACATCTCATGTCTCCCATAAATATATACACATACTATGTACCTACAAAAATTAAAAATTAAAAAAAAATGAAATCAGGGTTCTGTTTCAGTGAATTAGGTACTAACTACTGAATGTTACTACAAGGCCAAAAAAGACAGCCTGTCATTTTTTTTCCATCCACACCTAGAATGCCATTTTACATGAATTAAATGAATTAATGGATGGATGTCTGGCTGGCTGGATGAATGAAAAAGTCATCCATTTATATTTTTAAAAATATTTATATACAACTTATTTGATGAGATCAGCCATGGCAACATAGCAAGACCCCATGTCTGTAGAAAATTATATGTATATGTCTAAAATCTTACTTGAAACTAAGCTATCAGTTTTCAATCATTTTACCTTGCTTGAAAGATAGAAATGTCGAGTACAAGTTTTAACTGAAAAGAGAAATGGAGGAAATCAATTTACTGATTATACTGTAGAAGCCAGAGGTTGGAATTACATATCAAAAGGACAGCATTCCTTTTAAGCGTTCTCAGTTTAGCAGAAGAGACAGGCAGATATGGTGGAGAGTTTATTGGAATAAACGTGATAAGTGCTAGTATTATTAGGGCTCATCTGAGGATCTTGTAAATAAATCCAACTGTTAAAGGTAAAGTTCAAGAAATATCATGGTGAACAATAAATAACACATTATGTTTTTGAAACTATAGTTAGTTTTGTCTTTTCAAAACATGCAGGTAATAATGAGAAGCAGTAGAAGTGGAGACTGATATGGTTTGGCTGTGTCCCCACCGAAATCTCATCTTGAATTGACCTCCCCAAATCCCTACGTGTCATGGGAGGGACCCAGTGGGAGATAATTGAATCATTGGGGCAGATTTTTCCCCTGCTGTTCTCATGACAATGAATAAGTCTCACAAGACCTAATGGTTTTATAAAGGTCAGTTCCCCTGCACACTCTCTCTTGCCTGCTGCCATGTAAGACATGTCTTTGCTCCTCCTTCACCTTCTGCCATGATTGTGAGGCCTCCCCAGCCATGTGAAACTCTGAGTCCATTAAACCTCTTTCCTTTATTAGTCACCCAGTCTTGGGTATGTCTTTCTTAGCACAGTGAGAACAGACTAATACAGAAACATAGTCAGGTAGCAGATTACAGTGAGTTTCATAAGCCCTGCTTTGAAGTCTGACTTTAGCTTATTTGGCTGAGGAGAGTTTGCAGGCTGAGAAGACTATAGAGGGAAAATCCTAGAAACTACCGATAAAGACAGATTAAATTTGGAAATGTGGATCATTATACACCTAGGAGCTCTATCATTTAGTCTATAGTACCAAAGATATTATCATGCAAAATATGATGAATGGCTTTGCTATTCCATGTGGCATGCAGAAGAGTAGATAAAAGAAATGGAGGACAGCCAGTCTGGAGCTATGGGTATTTAATAGTGAGCCAAGAGGGAAGGCACTAAATAAAACACATAAGGGCTCTTGTGGAACCAGGTATCTTGTTTACTAGTTCTTTTTATTACTTCAGCTGCCTTCAGTACTATATTTCTCTCTGTAAGACATTCCTTGCAGCTATACATAAATACTCTCATCAATAAGCTAATGAGTGGGAAAGAAAAAGAAATTTAACAGTATTTTTTATACCTTTGATAACTGAGAGTAGATTATGAAACAGATGTTTTGCATTAAGGGGCATTGTGAAAGTGTACTCTAGCATAACTTCTAGAATTTTTCTATAAAAACAATAGCAATATATTTACCAATCAAGCAAAGTGTAGGCAGTTCAACACCTGTCAAGGGGATATAGTCAAGGAGCAACAATTATATCCTCTATATAATACTAATCCAACATATTCTAAATATATTTATTTAGACAAGGTAGCTTTTATTCCATATGCTAAAGAAAATTGGTATTTGGAACCTTAAAAGAAAAAAATTCCCCACTAATGTGTATGTCCAATACAATTGTTGGACAAAGGCAAGTTAGATTAGAATTCCAAAGCTACACATGGTGATAGAAGTGATTGTGCATTCCTTGGTGATCTATAAAATCAATTGCAATAATAGATCAAGCAGAATCAAAGTTGCCTGAGAAATCTCAGCACAAGTAACAAGTCATTACAAACCCTATTGAAACTCCCTTTTGTGCAATGACTAGGCCTAAGCCCAGACTGAAAATTTTAAAATAATTGACTCTGAGGGAGATGGGTGATCAGCCATGTAGCAACTTTTATGTACAACTCTTGCTGAGGCCAGTATATTTTATATGGGAACATTGGAATCAAATTGTCCTTTAAAAGATGGAGATATACTTTTCTGCTACTACAAAGCAAGATTTATATAATTTATGTTTCAAATAAGACTGGGAATATTGTAGTATCAAATGAGGTATGTTTTTGAAATTCCATATCCCAAAGAAAATTTTTTCTATAATGAATGGAAACTAGCAAAATCTTAACATCTCACTATATAAGGATACTGCATCCACTTAAGTTGACTTTATGCCGAATGTCTTTTCACTGTGTGGAACTTAAATTTACATACATTTTTATGCATTCTAAGATAAACATATAGTTATGCATCTTCTTTGTTTCTCAGTTTAGCCAAAATGATGTATTATTATTTCTCTCTCTCTCTCTGTCTCCCCCCTCTCACTTTTTTTTTCTCTCTCTCTCCTTCCATGACCCTTCTCTCTCCCATCCATCTTTAAGCCATATTTTCTTTAGGGAAGATGGTGTTTTCTTTTCCTTATTTTTCGTTGAAAAACCTTCAGTTGTTTTGCTGTTTGACAACAATGAAAAGTTTGGCAATGGGACTACAATGAGAAATCTCAATTATCTTGGAAAAGGAAAATCAGATCTTTCATTAGATTTGGCCCATGTTCTTAGTGTGTGAGACATCAAGGCAAAAATATAATATTAACACTATTGAGATGTGATGGCAGAGCAGAACTTGACCAAAAGCATTATATACCTAAAGAAAAAGATGGAAAGTACCAGCCGCAAGAGAAATTAGGCAGATTTAGGAAGATATAAAATTGTATTTGTTAAATACAAATATTTAAGATGCTCACTTTAATTATGTACATTAGAAATTCAATGATATTCAGTCTTTTGGAGTCACTGGAAAGACAATTTCAATATTCAAAATGTCTACAGAAGATCACCTCAATCCAGATTAATTGCATTTTTGAATCATGTAACTAGCACCTAGCACATTTCCTGTCATGTACTTGATAAAATAAATTATCTGTTCTGATTTTATGCTCATTTGGTGAATCCATCCTTAAACATTGATTTACCAATGTAAACCAATGTAAACACCTTCCTTAGATAAATCTTATGGTAACATCTTCCCTTCCCTTAAGGAAGGGAATCAAATTATGTATTCCAACATGGGTATTCCAGTTTCACTCTAGTTATAGTTCTTTCAGATAATTGAATTGAGTTGGATTGTTGGTTTTATTCACTGGTCTCATGAGTTTGGCCAGCTTTCTCTTTGATAGATTACACTTGTCCTTTGGCACAGTCATGTATAGATTTGGTAATACTTGATGATGCCAAATTCCCTATAAGTAATAATACTCTTGAAACCTCTTGACAGCTAGATTGCCTCTCCTAGTAATCTTTGCCTTTCATGATAGCCTTTTGGACTACTACAGTTGATTTTGTTTCATTAAGAAACTAGGACTAACTGTTAGAAGAAAAAAATTACTTCTTCAAAATCATAAGAAAATAAATCCTCAATAGTTAACTGTTAAACTAAGTATTTTCTAGAGTGTAACACAGTGTGCTAAGGCTTTAAACATCTTTTCATTATATCTTCTCAACATTTTTATTGGTGGGACTTATCGTTATCATTTTAGGAATGGAAGGATTGAAGATTGAAGTAATTTTTCCGTGGTCAGTTAGTGATGGAGCTAGGATTTGAACCATGTTATTTCTGATTCTGAGTCTTGTATTTTAAAAGCTTGCTACCTATTGACACCAAGCACAACCTTATTAATGATTCATAGTCCATTTGCTAATATTACAATGCTTTAAAATCAGATTTTCCAAAATTTTGAGGAAGATTTTCTATGATAAAAATATTTAAGAATTCCAATTTAAAAACAGCTTCTTACAGAATTCTTCAGAGCTTTTAATATAACAATAAACGTTTTCAATCTAGAAGAAAAGAATGCAGCATAAACTCTTTTTAGGCTTATTTGGGCATAGTATATTATTTTCAGAAGGTGTTTCATAGGGCAAGAGCTTCATATACATATATTGAAATCGCTGATTTTTTAAATCTAGCAGTGAGAAACAAGGGAAAATTATGAAGCCTGTAAATTTGTAATTTTAATTAAAAAGCACTCATGTAAATGGAAATTGATAATTTGTTGGGAGCAAGCCCCCCAAAGTCTGGCCATAAACTGGCCCCAAAACTGACCATAAGTAAAATCTCTGCAGCAGTGTAACATGTCCATAATGGCCATAACGCCCAAGCTGGAAGGTTGTGGGTTTACGGGAATGAGGGCAAGAAACACCTGGCCCGCCCAGAGTGGAAAACACTTTAAAGGCATTCTTAAGCCACAAACAAAAGCCTGAGAGATCTGTGTCTTACGGGCATGTTCCTGCTGCAATTAATTCCGTCCATCCCTTCGTTTCCCATAAGGGATATTTTTAGTTAATTTAATTTCTATAGAAACAATGGTAATGACTGGTTTGCTGTTAATAAACGTGGGTAAATCTGTGTTTGGGGCTCTCAGCTCTGAAGGCTGTGAGACCCCTGATTTCCCACTTCACACCTCTATATTTGTTTGTGTGTGTCCTTAATTCCTCTAGCGCCACTGGGTTAGAGTCTCCCCGACCAAGCTGGTATCGGCAATAATTAATATCACCATCGTTAAATCGATTCACTAGAACCCAGAGTCTTCTAACTGACGCCTATCCTCAGAATTTACAGAATTTCTATTTGGATAAAAGAGCTTTATTTTCAGAAGAAGGTCACAGTAGTTTTTTTTTTTTCTAATAAGAATACCTGTAAACAATTTATATTTTGTTTTTATAATGTGCCCAGTGTACCTACAATGCAGATGGATGATCAAGTAACAGGAAACTTTATGTTCCCATCATTGACCTTCTTCACTAGTCAGCTATGTAAGTGGAATCTTGGGTTTTGGCACCTCACCTCATCTGTGGGCCTCACCAGAATTAATAAACTCACATATGCCATTTAATTTGGTCCTCAAAAATTGTGAAATAATCCAAAAAAAGTTTGTTATGAAAGATATTCACATAATGAAAGATTTGGCAATATTACATATGCATATATGTGTATATATAATATTATATATACATATATAATTTATTATATATATACATATAGAATATAATATATAAATATAATATATAATACATGTATATGTAATATATTTATATGTATATATAATGTCTCTATATTTTATCTATATATTAAACATATTTATATAGACATTTAAGACATTTTACATTATGTCTTATACATGTATAAGTATACATAATTATATATGTATACTTAATTATATATGTATACATAATTATATATGTATACTTAATTATATATGTATACATAATTATATATGTATACTTAATTATATATGTATACATAATAATTAAGTATACATAATTATATACGTATACATAATAATGTATACATAATTATATACGTATACATAATTAATGTATACATAATTATATATGTATACATTATACATATATAATATATATGTATATATAAATATATAATATTTAATATATTATAATGTATAAATATATATAATATATAAAATACATGTATATATAATATATATTGATATGTATATATAATGTCTCTATATTTTATCTATATATTAAACATATTTATATAGACATTTAAGACATTTTACATTATAAACAAGACTCATGGAAAATGTTAGTGACTTGTCAAAATATTTTTAAAGTGTTCTATAAGTTGAGAGGAATTTATACTAATACAGAGTTCTAGAAAACAGTAAGAAATCATAAGTTCTTCATGTGCAAAAATAATCTACTAAACCTAAAACAAATATCATATAACTAGAAATAAACATAATGTTTTAATGACTACTGATATATTTATAGGTAGAAAGAGCATAAGACAATTTTTTTTTTTTGAGATGGAGTCTCACTGTGTTGCCCAGGCTGGAGTGCAGTGGTGCAATCTCAGCTCACTGCAAGCTCCACCTCCCGGGTTCACGCCATTCTCCTGCCTCAGCCTCCCAAGTAGCTGGGACTACAGGCACCCACCACCACGCCTGGCTAATTTTTTATATTTTTAATAGAGATGGGGTTTCACTGTGTTAGCCAGGATGGTCTGGATCTCCTGACATCGTGATCCGCCTGACCTCGTGATCCGCCCGCCTCAGCCTCCCGAAGTGCTGGGATTACAGGAGTGAGCCACCACGTCTGGCCCAGACAATATATTTTTAAATACATAAGCAAAAATTAATGTTTTGATAAATATATTAGAAATACTTAAAAATAAACTATAAAATAAATTTGAATATATTTATTGACACTATTACAAAACAATTATATTGCACTATTGGCATCCTACATAGAATTACAAAGCAAGCAGTATGTTGAAATTAACTTGACATAATTTTTATACAGGTAGTTAGGGTAGATCAAGGCAAATATTTTGCCAAACTTGATGCAAAATAACACATCAAAACTATTTCAAAACCACATTTCTATGCTATTTAGCCAGCGTATGTATCACAGCATGCATGTTTGTATAGATTAAGCAACAAGAAAGCTTTATTTAAAACTACTATTTCAGTAATTGTCATAGTCACATAAATGGCAGTAAGGTAGTTTTACAGAATTGCAAAAACCTCATTTTTTATCTCAAAACCTTGAAAAATAATAATTTCAATGGTAGGAATCCCATCATCAACAAATACTGCAAAAGAATATCACTGATGAAATCCATGATGATACCTATCATCATTACTATTTGCTTATTGAAAACTGCATGTATTCTATTAGAAACTGTAACATCATTTGTATTCAAAAAATAAATTATCCTCAGTAACCCAAAAGTTCTTACCTATTTGGAAAAAAATGATACATGTCGTGCTCAGGACAATGCTGTAGAAAATAGCATTTCAGAGCAAGTGACTGCAGCTCAGTCATGTTGTGAGTGAAGCCTGCACTTCAGATTTCCCAGAGTGTTCATTTTTCACAGGAGCCCCTCTATCCAACCGTCTCCCCAAATATTCACCCAGAAGGTGGTCTAAAAGTAGAAGTTACTAAAAGTAGAAGTTTATTAATTCTGGAGAGGCCAACAGATGAGGTGCCAAAATCCAAGATTGCACTTATGTAGCTGACTAGTGAAGAAGGTCAGTGATGGAGACACAAAAGTTCCTATAACTGGATCATCCATATGCATTGTAGGTACATTGGACACATTATTAAATCAGAAGATATTGCCATACTTTGACAACTGGTCTTTAATTTCCATCATAAAGCCAAAAAATTTTGTCTGACACAAATCAGCATAATAACTACATTTGTTCTCTTTTATTAATGTGTATTATATTACTCTAATAATTGGTAATTTATCAATGACCAAATGATATTTTGTGTAATATATCCCATTTGACACAGCTGTATTTCATGTGACTTCCAAATGTTCTAAATTACTCTTTCCTAAAATTTATTGGTTACTAGTAAAATATTCTTTTAACCTTTTTTCCTCAGCTAATATTTTGCTGATTTATCTTTTTTTAAATTTCAAACTCTAGCTTCAAACCTGACATCTTTACTGGTATGAATTTCTATTTTTGAAAACCAAATAAGCTCAGCTTAATAGCAATTTATTGAAAGCTAGCTTGGAGTTGTGCATGCAACTGCTTGGAGCACAAATGTAATAAGAAAATAATTGTGGAGAATTATAATGAGAAAAGTACCAATAATTCAGGCGATTAATCTTCTACAAAACAAAGGATAGTTCTTTCTATGAAGCCAGTGATAGACAAATGTTATAGGAAGGAGAGGAAAACAGCAATCAGTGGGTTCATGTCTAGTATTTTCTCTTTTCTTCATTAACTCAAGCGCTGAGAATAAAAGGATGGGAATTTTGTAGGAGATTAGACTGGAAGAGTTACGGTTTGATTCGTTCTTAATGCTAATCATTTTCACATTATAAATTTAGTTTTGCTCAAATGTATTTAATTTAATTTGTTAAAATCAATGTTATCCCATAAATATCTTAAGCAGATCAGTTTGCTTTTTTAATATGAATATATTTTTTAAAAACCATTTATTTTAACTTCAACTTTGAAACATTTTTCTTAAAGACCTTTCTTTAATTTATCTCACATTTCCTGGCATTTAGAATGAGAAATAGATTTCCTGTTTCTTAATCTAATCCTTTATGTTATTTTTATACTTTTTAGTACTTAAACACAAATTTTCTCATCATTCAACTACTCCTGAAAAATTCTCAGATTTTGAATAAATTAATTTGTGCTATTATTGTAACAAGAACAGGAAGAATTACATCTTCAACTTTAGATAGGAGAATTTAAATTTACATCTGCTTTAGCTATGTCAACAAAAGTTATCTTAGGGGATCTCTTTTGCATTTGTCTTTTGGATTGGGAATTTTGTGATAATACAAATCTCACAAATTTTAATATCAAACCTACATTAGGGCAGTGCAGTAGTATTAATTTGCCTAAGAGCCTGGCAGAGAAAAACATGGTTCTTGATATATTCCTGTATTGGTGGGTAGATTTTTTTTTTCTCTCACTTTTCATTCAGTGTGTATCCTTCATGGTCAAACTTTATGTGATGACTTAACTTTCAGTCTTATTCCTGTGGTCTACACGTGGGAATTAATACGCAATTAATCATAAACCTGGGGTGAGTGGCTGGGAATGTCAGCTTACAAGTACATGTCCAGTATTTATCTTCCACTTCATTCCTAGCCTTCATTTATTTTGGGGGCATTAGCTGTTTGCTATGCTTAATACCTACTGGCCAGATTTCCAAGGGGTTTGTAACAAGATGACTGAAATAATTGACCAAGTCACGAGGTATTTTGTAACTAAAGCAGAATTTTTACTCTTTTAAATCATTGTTCTTTGAGATATTTCCCTGCACAATTGTAAAACATAAAATATGATTATTTTTCTTACTCATGAATATCCATCCTCCATATATATATGTATGTGTGTATATATATATGTGTGTGTGTATATATATGTATATATGTATATATATGTGTGTGTATATATATATGTATATATATATGTAGAGAGAGAGAGTTGGATAGTTTCTGGGTTGTCTAGTTTATTGAGATGATAGATAGATAGATAGATAGATAGATAGATAGGGATAGCTAGCTATATAACTCAAACTTTTTCATACCTGCTTAATATCGCATAATATACATATGCCAAAATTATTTAGCTATTTTCCTCTTCCTGAACATTTAGATATGGTTTTTGCTACTACAGTTATAAATACTTCTTAATCTAGAGCAGTTTTATGTTCATAATAAAATTAAGAGAAAGGTACAGAGATTTCTCATTTACCCTCTTCCTCCACACATGTATAATCTATCAACACCATTATCAATATTCTCCATCAGAGTGGTACATTTGTTACAACTGTTGAATCTACATTGCCATATCATAATCACCCAAAATTGATAATATACATTAGAACACACTCTAGATGTCATACATTCTATGGGTTTGAATAAATGTATAACACATGTATCCATTATAGTATTATGTGGAGTATTTTCACTGCCCTAAAATATTTCATACTCCCACTCTTTCTCTCCACCCCACTCCCCCAGGAAACCACAATTTTTTGCTGTCTCTAAAATTTTATCTTTTCTCGAATGTCATATATTTAGAATCATACTGTATGTAGCCTTTTCAGATTGAACATCTTTTACCTATTTATATGAACTTAAGTTTCCTCCACCTCTTTTAATGGATTGATAGCTAATTCCTTAGTGCCAAATAATATTTCGTTGTTTGAATGTACTGCAGTTTATTTTTTTTATTTGCCTACTGAATCATATCATGGTTGCTTCCAAGTTTTTGTAATTATAAAAAAGTGGCTAAAACATCCATAAGAACATTTATGGTGTGGGTATAACTTTTCAACTTTTGGGATAAATACCAAAGAATACGTTTACTAAATCATATTGCAAGACCATGTTTAGTGTTGTGAGAAACCCCCAAAATGTTTTCCACAGTGGGAGTACCATTTTTCACTCCCAGCAGCAACGATGGCCATCCTGGCCAGTATTTAGTATTGTCAGTTTTCTGGATTTTGGCCATTCTAACAGGTGTATAGTGATATCTCATTTTATTTTTAATTTGCAGTTCTCTGATGACATGTGATGTGGAGGACTTTTTTATATGCTTATTGGACACCTGTATGTTTTATTTGGTGAGATGTCTGTTAATGTCTTTGGTCCTCTTTTTAAGTGGGTTTATTGTTTTCTTCTTACTGTTGAGTTTTAAGAATTCTTTGTATATTTTTGGATAATACCCTTTATCAGATGTCTTTTGCAAATATTTTCCTCCAGTCTGTTTCTTGTCCTCCCATTATTTTAATAGTGTTCTTTGCAGAGCAGAAGTTTTTAATTTCAATAAAGTCAGCTTACCAATTGTTTCTTTCATGGATTGTGCCTTTTGTATGTGTCAAGCTTGTTTAACCCATGGCCCAATTGCTGCATGCAGTCGAGGAAGGATTTGAATGTGGCCCAATACAAATTTGTAAACTTTCTTAAAGCATTATGAGGTTTCTGTTGCAACTTTTTTTTTTAGCTCGTCAGCTATCATTAGTGTTAGTGAATTTTATGTATGGCCCAAGACAATTCTTCTTCCAATATGCCCCAGAGAAGCCAAAAGATTGGACACCCCTGGTATATGTAAAAAGTTATCCCTATAACCCGATGCCAACTAAGTTTTACTCTTATGTTATTTCTAAGAGTTTTATAGTTTGGGGTTATATATTCAGCTCTATGATCAATTTTTAGTTATTTTTTTGTGAAGGGTAAGGTCTGTCTCTAGATTTATTTATTTATTTTTTTTGCAAATAGATGTCCAGTTGTTCCAGCACCATCTGTTGAAAATATGATTATTCTCCATTGCATTGCCTTTGCTACTTTGTCAACGATAAATTGACCATATTTATGTGGGTCTATTGCTGTGCTCCGTATTCTGTTCCATTAAGCCATTTATGTTCTTCTACTAATACCATATTGTCTGGCTTTCTGTAGCTTTACAGTAAGTGTTGAAGTCACATAGTGTGAATCCTCACTTTGATCCTCTCTTAAAATATTATGTTGGTTATTCTCTGTCTTTTGGTTCCCCATATAAACTTTTGAACTGGTTTGTTGATATCCACAAAATAGCTTGCTAGGAATTTGATTGTTCTATATATTCAGTTATTTCCTTATTTTTTTCAACAGAGTTTTGTAGTTTTCCTCATATTGATCTTTCATATATGTTGTTAGATTTATCCCTAAGAACTTTGTTTTTGCATGCTAATATTAGTGGTATTGTGTTTTTAATTTTAAATTTCACTTGTTCATTTGTGTTATATAGGAAGGTAATTGACATTTGTATGTCATCCTTGTATCCTGTAACCTTGCTGTATTTGCTCATTTGTTCCAGTAAGGCTTTTTGTTGTTGTTGTTAATTCTTTTGGGTTTTCTACGTAGATGATTATGTCATTTGCAGAAAAGACAGTTTTATTTATTTCTTCCCTATCTATATATCTTTTGTTTTGTTTTCTTGTTTAAGTGCATGAGTTAGTACTTCCAGTATGATGTTGAAAAGGAGTGGTGAGAGGTGATATCCTTGCCTATTCTGATATTATTAGGAAAGCTTCCAGTTTCTCATTATTATGGGTAATGTTAGCTGTAAGTTTTTGTAGATATTAAATTGAGAAAGTTACCCTCTATTTCTAGTTTACTGACAGTGTTTATCATAAGTGAGTGTCAAATTTTGTCAAATGCTTTTTGTGTTTTTACTATGATTATATGATCTTTCTTTTATAAACATAGCCTAGTAATATGATGGTTTACATTTATTAATTTACTAATGTTGAACCAGCTCTGTATACTTGGGATAATTTTCACTTGGCCATGGTGTATAATTATTTGTATACATTATAATATTTGATATACTAATATTCTATTGATAATTTTTCACATCTATATCCATAAGAAATGTTGATATGCAGATAAATTGTCTTGTCATGTTTTTGTCAGCTTTTAGTAAATAGGCAATGCTGGCCTCATAGAAAGAGTTAAAAAGTAATCTATCTGCTTTTATGTTTTGAAAGACAATGGGGAATTGGTATAATTTATTCCTTAAATGTTTGTTAGAATTCACTATGGAACCCACCTGGACCTGCCTGGTACTTTCTGTTTTGAAACATTATAAATTATTGATTATATATATATGGGCTTTTTCAGCTTCCCTATTTCTTATTTGTAAATTTTGGCAAATTGTTTCTTTTAAAAAACTGATCCATTTTATCTGGAGTATATAATATGAGTTATTTATACTATACTTTTATTATCCTTTTGGTGATCATTAAATACATAGTGATGTTCTGTGATTAGTAATTTGTGTCCTTTTTTAGTTTGCCTTGAAACATTTTTTAAATAATTGAATTTCTGTGAAAAAAAGAATATCGGATTGCCTTCAAAACAGGTTGTGTGGAGTATCTAACATTTATAACAGTAATGTGATTTTCTTTTTTTCTGAAATTTGGTAAAGTTTAGACGGTGCTTAGATGTTTGCCAAACAGGTGGATGGAAAATATTTTGTAATTTCTGCTGTAGCTTAGAGTTATCTGGATCCTAAAAATTGTACATTTTTTTGTCAATTTTTATTTATTTATTTATTTTTATTTTAGAGACAGGGCCTTACTCTGTCACCCAGGCTAGAGGGCAGTGTTTCAATCGTAGCTCACTGCAGCCTCAAACTTCTGGGCTCAAGTAATTCTCCTGCCTCAGCCTCCTACGTAGGTAGGACTACAGATGCACACCACCACACCTGGTTAACTTTTTTAATTTTTTACGGAGATGGAGTCTTGCTATGTTGCCCAGGCTGGTCTCAAATTTTTGGCCTCAAGCTATTCTCTCGCCTTGACCTCCCAAAGTGCTGGGATTACAGGTGTGCATAATTATACCTAACTCAGAAAAACTCTTATATTAATGACAGATGTACATTTTTAAAATGTTTTGACTATTATTTTACATTTATATTTTGTATCTGTTTTATTTAAAAGGAGATATTATCAATGTTAGAAATATTCATACTTGTCTAAGCTACATATTTCTTGCTTTTTTTATAAGTCTTCCTTTTTTAAGTTTTCTTATCTGTATTAGAAATATTCATACTTGTCTGAGCTACATATTGCTTGTTTTATTTAAAGTCTTCATTTTTTTAAGTTTTCTTATCTTGCTTAGGATGTCCTCCTTCATATTCAACTTATTTTAAGAGCTTAGATTAGATTATTATCTTTTTTGAATGCAAATATAATTTATAAAAATGTTCTGCAATATAAAATTGTATAAAAATACAGCAATTTTTTTCTATTCCATTTTTGCTTTATTTTAACTTTCAGACTGGGTCTTTCTCTGTTGCCCAGGCTGGAGGGCAGGGGTGCGATGACTGCTCACTGCAACCTCTGCCTCCCGGGCTCAAGCAATCCTCCCACCTCAGCCTCTTGAGTAGCTGGGACTATAGGCATGCACCCTCATGCCCAGCTAATTTTTGTATTTTTTGTAGAGATGGGGTTTTGCTATGTTGCCCAGGCTGTTCCGGAACTTACAAGCTCAAGCCATCTGCTTGCCTTGACATCTCAAAGTACTGGGAAAACAAGGGTGAGCCACTGTGCCCAGCCTTCTATTCCATTTTTATTGATTGATTTAAAAGCATGCTTCAGGTTTCTAAAATAAGAAACAGTTGGTTACTATAACAAATGTTTTGGGATATTTTAATATTTATATATATATATATTATCTATCTATATATACAGGCTATGTTTGAACCATATCTATTTTTTCTTTTTCATTCTTTTCCTTCTGACCATACAAAAATAAAGATTAATTTAAAAGAACCACGAAAGTATTGCTATGCTAATTTGTGAATTACAGAAACAAAATATTAAGTATTGTTTCAGAAAATTTATTTAATTATGTGTATTTTTCAATGTAATAAAATGTACTCTAGCTAGTGGTTTGACAATATAAATAATTCTGTGAGAGATATTTTTATCTGCTTCCTTTGCTCTTCCACTCTTTTTTTTACACAATAAGTTTGTTGAAAGGAATTGTGGGTCCAAGGTAGGAGGTTTAGTTTTCAAGCTTTTTGATACATATTTCTAAACTGCCATTCAAAATATTGTGCCAATTTTCATTTCCATCAGTAAATACATGAGTGTGCTTTCTGACTCACAGCACTGAAAATTATCATTACTAAACTTAAACAAAAAATGCAAATGTACCTTACTGTCTATTAACATGTCACTTACTTTGGAAGCAATGAAAATACCCTGTGAGTACATAACTACATAAGTTGTGAAACAAAATACAACTAATTATACAAATAAAATATATAGATTTCCATTTGCTGATACATCAAGATGTTCAAAAACTCTTGAGTTATATAAAGTTTCATCACCATATGCCTATAATTTCAGTTTAGTCATATATATATTCATTTATTTATAAGGCTTTGGGTTTAAACAACATAATGTAAGTGGATGCTAATGATACATGGTAAGTGGGTGGGTAGCCTTGACTTTAAAAGCTACATATTTATAACCTATTCACTAATTTTTCCAACAAATCTATGTATGACTTACTAAAGATATAATAAAGATGAAAAACAGAGAATCATATTTACAAAGACACAATTGATAAGCAACACAAACACATTATGTCGTTTACTCATCCTCCTTAAAAGAGCCTGCCTTTGCATGCTAATAGATTCTGAAATAGGTAAATTCAATCCATTGGAGCTTTAATGGTAAAGTGATTCTAATGCAAAGAGCAATCCCTATGGTGTACAGAAAATTTGGGGTGATCTTAGCTAGTAAAGAGCATTTCGAAAATGTTGTGGAAGGCACTGGAAACAAAGTGGGCCCAGATCTTATCTCAGGGTACTCTGTCTCCTGGCACTGCTAGTTCCAGTTTGTCTAGGTCACCAGAGTTGGGCTGAAAAAATTTTAAGCAAGGAACTCTAAAGCACTAGAAACCCTGTGATAGGGGTCCCTGATCAGGTCCTTGCTTGATGAAGTCTCAGGATGGTCTTTATCATGCATACAAATGAGGTTATAACACCATGCTCAAGTTATCGTGGCTTCCTTACTTTGTACGTATTGGATAGTTCCCAGAATAAGAGAGCTGTGAAACCTAATTGACAATTTAGGAAGTTTTCTAATACCATGTTTGCTAATGAGATGTCATTACAAATTTTGTAATGTTGTGAAATGTAAGTGATTTTATTGAGCAGGGTGCATACTAATTGCATAGAAAAATCTACATAGTATTTTTTAAGAAGGTATTGTGAGACAGTGTTAATGAAAAGAGTCAAACTGTGAAATATTTGAAGAATTTATTCTGAGGCAAATGTGACCAATGACCCATGATGCAGTCCTCAAGAGCTCCTGAGAACATGTTCTGGAGTTGGTCAGGGTACAGCTTAGTTTTATATATTTTAGGGAGACATGAGACATCAGTCAAATACATGTAAGATGTACCCTGGTTCAGCCTGGAAAGGTGAGACAACTGGAAGTGTGGGGTTCCACGTCATAGGTAGATTCCAAGATTTTATGATTGGCAATTAATTGAAAAAGTGAAGTTATTGTCTAAAGACTGAAGAATATCTGGATTAAAATAAGAATTTGTGACCAGGGTTTTATCATGCAAGCAAAGCCTCCAGGAAGCAGATGTGAGAGAGACTAGATTGTAAATGTTTCTTATCAGACTTGAAGAGTCTATTTCATCAGTAATTTCAGAATAGAGGAAGGTATAATGAAGCATGTTCAACACCTCCCTTCCCATCACGGCCTGAACTAGTTTTTCAAGTTAGCTTTGGAATAACCTTGCCAAGAGGAGGGGTCCATTTGGATGAATGAGAGGCTTAGAATTTTATTTTTAATATACATTCTCCCCTTTTTGGCCAAGATTTGCTAGAAGCAACATCAATGGCCACCAAATTTTTACTTTGTCCCATAGCATAGCTGAGGTGGAATGGCTGCCTGCCCCGGGCCCATCCTGTCCCTTGGTGGGACCCTTCCCTTGCATGGCCAAGGACTTACATTTAAAAGATTTATGACCAATTCAAATGATCTAGGCCAGATGGGAATGGACATGAACAGACATTTTTTAACCCTTAAATAAATTAAGCAAAAAGGCAACAAACAAAAAGCCAAGGACAAGGTTACAAAGCTGACTAAGCTAGTGTAATCTTAGTTTTTGTTACAGGCCTATAGCAATTAGCTATACAAAACATAAGCAATATTAAAGCCTTTTAGCTAAGGGATTTTAGAGATTGGTGCTGTAATGCCTTTTGCAGTCTTTTAGTAAGTTTTAACTATCAGTATTATACCCGGAATGCTTTGTCACAAAATGTTTTTATATTCTCTCAGTAATAATTTTCTTTTAATTTTATAAGAAGCATAAAATTCTTTAAGGTTGGGATGGATGAAAATATGCCAGATAATAGTTCAAAAGAAAGTCTCTTGTTTTACCAACTGTTTAGACATCTGTGTACCCACCTACATTTGATTGGGGTGGTCTGAACTAATTCTATCCCTCAAAACCAGCCCCTTTTAATCTCATGTGTCCCCCTTTTCCATGATAGTTCCTGGGCCTAGAGGGAGGGCACTTGTATAGTTTTAGCAGCAGGGAATTTGTGTGAAAAAGTTTGTTTTCAGTGGGATGCCAACTGGGGGAGATTTGCACCTTTAGCCTTCAGAATAGCATTATTCTGGTTTCCTTGGAGGTAAAACAAGGAGAGATAAATAACATTAATATTTGACAATTAAAAGATTACTTGTGTGTCAGAACAAAAAAGAAAACTATTCCATGAGGGCATCAACTAAAAATGTGAAGAAAATTATAGTCTTGTACTCTTTAGAGGATCATTGTAGCCAAGAAATAATTCATGATTCAATCTGCACTCAACAAAAAAAGTCAGGGCTGAAATCCAGTAACAAGTGTTACACTCTTCCTTTGAAACAATTTCTTTCTAGCCCTCCTTTTCTACTAAAGAGAAATTATATTATTGTAAGAACAATTTGTGTGCATAGTTTTAGGTTTATTACACTTGGCTTGATTATTCACATCAATTGCAATAAGAATTGATTGGCCATATAGGCTCTTTTTAATTTGGCTTTATTGGAACTTTACCTACAAATATATTATTCTAGTCAAAGTCTTGGTAAAATAACAAAAGTCTCCAAATGTACTGTTTGAAAAGAAAGGACTCTTACTAAACTTATGCAAGTAACTATATTGTCATAAAGTTAAGAACAGTTTCCAAATTTGGAAGAACTCAGGTAGAGAGAAAGGTAAACTTGTTCACAAAAATGTAACTTGCCCAAATGCTGTAAACTATAAGTTACTCCAAAGAAAAGAATTTCCTTAACTCCCCTTTAACAAAAGCAGAAGACTCTCAAACAAAATGTCTGCCTTTGGAACTGCCATTCACACGCTAAGCAGCTCTTGTTACATGAGATCTCTTTATCAGGCACTGTAGGAACCTAGAAGCTTGTCACATAGTTAGAGTAAGTCTTAGGGGAAAAAAAGAGGCTCCCTGCTTTTGAGTATCTCCTCCTTGTACCCCAGGTTGCAAGATCCTAAGTAAACCATTTTTATTTTATCATGGAACTCTTTTAGACACCGTGATTTTCATTAGCATAAGGATCGTTTCAGGTAACATTCCACAACAAGGTAGTAAATGTCTCTCAAATTGAAATTCTCTACTCTGGTAATTGCCATTGGGAAGTACTCACAGTTTTTTGCTATAAGCCACAATAAAAGGTCCACAAAGGGCTCTGAAGTGGAGGATTTGTCCTGACTAGCACTTCAGCTTTTACCCTATATTCTGTGGATTCAGGCAATCTTACTAGATCTCATTTAGTGTGTACAATTAACATTTCTCAAAGGGAAGATCTACATGCCTTCAGTTTTATACTACTAGATAGGGGGACATCCCCCAGTCAGGTACAATACCCACTTTTAGAACACATTTAGGTAAAGGAATCACAACTACCTTGCATAAAGAATGTTTTTTAAGCATCTCAAATTTTATAATTGTAACAATCTATACATTTCTATGTTCTGATCCCAGGGAACTTTTCTACCACTAGACCATTTTACCCATTTTAGTGAAAAAGAATTTGGGTTCCCAGCAGGTGGTTGAACCAAGGGACTCAGGCTCAGAAAGATGATAATACTAATAGGCTTTATGTCCCCACCCAAATCTCACCTTGAATTATAATAATCCCCACGTGTCAAAGGTGGGATCAGATGGAGATAATGAAATCATGGGAATGATCTCCCACATGCTATTCTCATCATAGTGAATAAGTTCTCATGAGATCTGATGATTTCTTAAGGGGATTCCTCCTTTGCTCAGCTCTCATTCTTCTCTCTCCTGCCACCATGTGAAGAAGGATGTGTTCGCTTCCTCTTCCGCCATGATTGTAAGTTTCCTGAGGCTTCCCCAGCCCTGCAGAACTGTGAATCAATTAAACTTATTTTCTTTATAAATTACCCAGCCTTGAGTATGTTGTGATAGCAGCATGAGAATAGACTAATACAAATCCCAATCTACAAAATGGAACAATTCCTTTTTATTATACCCTCTGGTTTGAACAGTTACTTGGTTTTGTCCTCCACCCACATTGACTTATCCTTTTGGTAAACACAGGTCTCAGAAGTAACTTTTTGTTGCCCCGGTTTCAGTTATTTTGGTAGATAGCTTTGAGGCTAGTACCCTGAGCTGACACAGACCCACATCTGAGCTTGGTCTAGCCTTAAGGCTCAACCAGGACTCCTTCACTTTCATTTCATGTATTTACAAATAACAATAATTTTAAAATAAAGAAGAAAATTATATAGTACAACTAAATGAATAAAGAGAAAAATAAAAAGATTGGGAATGAGAAACCTTAATCCTTGTGTGACCATGTGGTCACTCATCTTGAGCTGAAGCTAGGCTGCATTAGTTACTAAACATAAAAGTTTCGGCTGGGCGTGGTGGCTCATGCCTGTAATCCCAGCACTTTGGGAGGCCGAGGTGGGCGGATCACGAGGTCAGGAGATTGAGACCATCCTGGCTAACACAGTGAAACCCCGTCTCTACTAAAAATACAAAAAATTAGCCGGGCGTGGTGGCAGGCGCCTGTAGTCCCAGCTACTCGGGAGGCTGAGGCAGGAGAATGGCGTGAACCTGGGAGGCGAAGCATGCAGTGAGCCGAGATAGCGCCACTGCACTCCAGCCCGGGCGACAGAGGGAGACTCCATCTCAAAAAAAAAAAAAAAAAAGTTTGAATATTTTGCCTTTTTTATTATTAGTTTGGATTTCCTTATGCATTCAGTGAACTAACTCTCTGGGCTATGGGTATGATTCATCTATAAATTCCACTGGTAACTTTCATATTTGATGACTGAATACAGCCCAGCTGCAGCCCCTGAAGGTGGGTGACCACGTGGTCACTCAAGAGTTAGGATTTCTCATTCCCCATCTTTTTATTTTTCTCCTTATACATTTAGTTTTAATAAATAATTTGCCATTTATTTTAAAGTGACTCTTAGTCTCTAAACTAGAAAAAAATTACATTTTCCTTCACAAAAACCACATCCTTGTGTTTTTATAAATGTCACCAAAAACACCTTTTACTCTCCTGTAATTTTTAACTCTTAGTAACCCCAATTCCCAGTGACAAAACTGAGGTTACTTAATTTATCATAACATGACTTTAAAATTTTAGCTACAGGAGAGAATTTTGAGATTAAATTTACCAAATGAATCTTACCAAAAAATACCAAGGTAATTCAAACTAAAAGACACCTGGGATAGCTGATGTTAATCTGATAAGCACTTACCTTTCTTTAAGCCAATAGCTTAGAGCTTGTTCCTATCGTTTAGTAGTGAAATATCACTTCTACCTGACACATATAAACATATAGATATAACAGACATACAGAAAAGGCAGGTGGAAAAGATTTTCCATTTACCTGTTTTCAAAAAATTCCCTCTAATACTTTACATTATTAATTTAAAAAAAAGTTATAGGAGATAAGATGTGGAGGAGAGAGTTACCATCTCAGGGCTTTTCAAAAGAGAGGAATTTCTGAAGTAAGAGAGTACAGTAGAAGTTGAACTTCTAAGATATTAATCTAAAGAATTTCTAAAAGAAACAGATTATAAAATTTAAAAACTAAAAATTTATATTATTAAGAATAAGTCAATATTTTAAATAAAATCTTGTTCTAATCAAATATTTAGTTTTGTATTAGTGTATTTTAATATCGAAGTCTATTTTCTAGAAAGACTATTATAATATGTTTTTGATAACAGCAAACTTAATTAGGTAACTCTTTTTAAAAACTCTGGGGACTGTTGTGGGGTGGGGGGAGGGGGAAGGGATAACATTAGGAGATATACCTAATGCTAAATGACGAATTAATGGGTGCAGCACACCAGCATGGCACATGCATACATATGTAACTAACCTGCACATTGTGCACATGTACCCTAAAACTTAAAGTATAATAATAAAATAAAATAAAAATACATAAATAAATAAATAAAAAATAAAATAAAATAAAATAAAAATAAATAAATAAAAATAAATTCATTTTTTACACAGACTATTCAAATTATGCTTGGACTTTATTTGTGTTAAATATTCTTCTTTCATGAACAACTATTTCTTTTATTTTAGGACAAAAAATCCACAATACAAAATTTTTTCTCATATAAAATGACTTTTAACTTTTCTTGCCAAAAATACCTCTTTATAGCTATAACTTTCTTTATATCTCTCTTATTTCCTGGTTCATTTTACTTTGTTTTATACATAACCTCTAAATAACCTTTGAACTAGACAAAAATTATTTACCTTTAAGAAGAACACACTTTTAAAAATGTTTTTTTTTTCAGAATTTTTTTTTAACTTAGTTTATTATTATTATACTTTAAGTTTTAGGGTACATGTGCACAATGTGCAGGTTAGTTACATATGTATACATGTGCCATGCTGGTGTGCTGCACCCATTAACTCGTCATTTAGCATTAGATATATCTCCTAATGCTATCCCTCCCCCCTCCCCCCACCCCACAACAGTCCCCAGAGTGTGATGTTCCCCTTCTTGTGTCCATGTGTTCTCATTGTTCAATTCCCACCTATGAGTGAGAACATGCAGTGTTTGTTTTTTTGTCCTTGCGATAGTTTACTGAGAATGACGATTTCCAATTTCATCCATGTCCCTACAAAGGACATGAACTCATCATTTTTTATGGCTGCATAGTATTCCATGGTGAATATGTGCCACATTTTCTTAATCCAGTCTATCATTGTTGGACATTTGGGTTGGTTCCAAGTCTTTGCTATTGTGAATAGTGCCACAATAAACATACGTGTGCATGTGCCTTTATAGCAGCATGATTTATAGTCCTTTGGGTATATACCCAGTAATGGGATGGCTGGGTCAAATGGTATTTCTAGTTCTAGATCCCTGAGGAATCGCCACACTGACTTCCACAATGGTTGAACTAGTTTACAGTCCCACCAACAGTGTAAAAGTGTTCCTATTTCTCCACATCCTCTCCAGCACCTGTCGTTTCCTGACTTTTTAATGATTGCCATTCTAACTGGTGTGAGATGGTATCTCATTGTGGTTTTTATTTGCATTTCTCTGATGGCTAGTGATGGTGAGCATTTTTTCATGTGCTTTTTGGCTGCATAAACGTCTTCTTTTGAGAAGTGTCTGTTCATGTCCTTTGCCCACTTTTTGATGAGGTTGTTTGTTTTTTTCTTGTAAATTTGTTTGAGTTCATTGTAGATTCTGGATATTAGCCCTTTGTCAGATAGTAGGTTGCAAAAATTTTCTGCCATTTTGTAGGTTGCCTGTTCACTCTGATGGTAAAAAAAAAAAAAAAAAGGTTTTCAATCATTATTAAATTAGAAATTAGAAATTCACCCAGACATTTAACTATCTATTATTTAATATAATATTAGATTCTAAATTATATGATGTTTGTTTATGAGAATTTATTCCATTGCATCTACCTGATTAATATATTTAATACTTTCCCTAGATTATTTATGAAAAGTGTGATAGTAACCATTTAAAGTTATTTCACTGCTAACTATTTTAACCCTTTTATGCCTGAGGTTGCAGTTTTTTGAATTTTTGCAATCAGACGTTTGTGATGACATTGTGTAGTAGGATATAAATAACTCCCACATGCTTAGTGTTCCAATAATGGAACACTAGGCATAAATGGGTTTTAATAGCCTATGAATTTAAGGTTTTTACCTAAGTAGAAAACTAAGGTTAAATATATGGGTATTTTACAAATAACTCAAGATTTAGCTGTTGTCATTAAACCAGCAATAATTAATATCTTATTTATCAAAAATTATATAACCAAAAATCATTCTGTTGGGGGTTGAGTTTATAGTTTTATAACTCCTATGGCAAATTTTGACATGCTGTTTGGTTTTCAGCTCAGAGGTGCATTCTAGAGGGTCTTCTCCACTGCATTTTTCTTCCCAAATTAAACTCAATTGGCTTTTCTGCACATTTGCATGAGGAACTGAACTGTCATTTTTACTGATAAATGAGAGACTGAGTTTCCTCAGTTCCAAAGAGAAAGTGCGTTTTGCTTCTCTCAGCCAAAAGGCACCTTGGGTGACTAGTGGACAAGTGGGACTGTCTGTGGTATTAACTCATTGCAACATGCAGTGGGCCTAAAGGGAACCCACAAAAAAATTAGTTTTAAAAAGTCTCATCCAGGAAACAGATATAGGAGCTGGTCTCCCTGTGTTTTGAGCCCTTCGGAGCTGTTAGACCTCTGGAGAGAGAAACTGCCACACATAAGAGGGTGGAAATGACTCAGTGGTGACACACTGTGGAGTCCTGCCCACAATCAGCACACTTCAATCCACTACACTAAACCCTAGGTCACAGTTCAGTTATTCCTTTTAAGAAAAAACAAGTCAGAAACAAATAATCTGAGAATAAGGAAAGACAATGAGAGTAACCCCTGTCAGGCATCCTATTGGTTTTATGGTGCCTTTACTTGCAAGTGTTTCTGTAATATGAACATATTATGGTCTTTTTGTGCGCATTTTAAACTGATAGACAAATTAAATCAAGGAGAAATTCAGAGCCCAAAGGTTAACCTGCAACTATAGCATTCTTAAGCTCTCTACTTCTCTATTTTCTTTTCTGCCTGCTTTAAATCTGCTGTTACTTTTCTACTTAAATAAAAACCACAGTTTGGATCCAACCATTTTGTTTTTGTTGTTGCAAACTGAAGAGTTTGTATTAGTATCTCATGGCTAGAATTCTGAAGTAAAACTATAGGATCTTTGTTTTTTTGTGTGTCTATGTGTACGTACATATATTTTGTTATGTGTATTGGCCACAAGATACTGAAATGGCTAAAATTTAAAGAGTACTCATAAATTAAATAATAAGCCCAAAGGCTTTTCAAGTTCATGTGACAAAAGTAAAATCTTTAGTAAGTAGTCTGATTTTAAAATTATTGGTAAAGTCATATTAGAAATGTCTTAAGAATTGTCAGCATTTTTGTTTGCATTTATCGATCAAGAAGTTTAATACTTATTCTTGAAGAATACTATAACGTTAACTCAGACGTGTCTTTCTCTGCAGCAGTGGTTCTCCAAATTACATGCTCATAAAAAGAACTTGGAGAACCTGTTGAAACAGAGAAAGCTGAATCTCACACCAGAGATTCTGAGAGTAAGTCCAGGTTGAGGGCCCAAATTTGCATTTCTAACAAATTCCCAAATAATGCTAATGTTGTTGGTCCAGAAATCACCTTTTGAAAATCACTGGTTTATAACCTTTACTCTTTGTTAATAGTCAATCTTCTTACCAATCTGCATTTTGTAATTGGGAACAAAATTTTTTGGAGATCAGAGGGCTTAAACCAAAAACTATAGGATATATTCCTTTTTATCTTGTATGAAACGACTGTATTAGAATAAATTTAATGTGTCCATTGGATTTCTGAAATATAGTGATACTGCAGAGGCATTAGAAGTTAGTTGTAATGGAAGTGGTTGATTGCAAATAGAAAGAATTAACAGTTGTTTTCGTTATTTGTTTTTGTTTTTTGTTTACGAGACAATGTCTCACTCTTTCACCTAAGCTGGAGTGCAGTGGCATAATCACGATTCACTGCAGCTTCAACATCTGGCCCATCTAGGCCCAACTGATCCTCCCACCTCAGCCTTCTGAGTAGCTGGGCCTGCAGGTACATGCCACCATACCCAGCTAATTTTTTCAAATTATTTTTAGAAGAGATGAGGTATTGCTATGTTGTCCAGGCTGGCTTCAAACTCTTGGCTTCATCTGGTTCTCCCACCTTGGCTTTCCAAAGTGCTGGGGTTACAGCACAAGCCACTATGCTGAGCAGAAGTAATAGTTAAGCTGTGACTATATAGGATGAGAAAAAACGTTCGATTTTAATAAGCAAGATTTCACTTGGGATTGCTATCATAAAATAAGGGTGTTTTGGAAATCACTGGTTGATTTTAGATAGTAGAGAATTATCTTAATAAAAAAATGAAGATAAGGTAATAAAATTCAAAAAGAAATTCTAGAAAAGTACAGAAGACACAGGAAAAGAGAATTGCTATGCATTCATGAAAAAGAATGAGATCATGTCCTTTGCAGGGACGTGGATGGAACTGGAGGCCATTATCTTTAGCAAACTAACATAGAAACAGAAAACCAAATACTGCATGTTCTCATTTGTAAGTGGAGCTAAATGATGAGAACACATGCACACATCGAGGGGGAACAACACACACTGGGGCCTATCATAGGGTGTATGGTGAGAAAAGGGTGAGGATCATACAAAAGAACTAATAGGTACTAGGCTTAATACCTGAGTGATGAAATAATCTGTACAACAAACCCCCATGATACACGTTTACCTATGTAACACATCTGCATATGTAACCCTGAACTTAAAATAAAAGTTAAAAAAGAAAAAGTGAAATATTTATCATTGAAGTATGTAATATTTGTAATTATTAATAATACAGATGTGATATTTGTACCATTTTCTAAACAATAACTCAGATTTAACTTTTAATGCTGGTTCAAAAATAGAATCAAAATAAGGAAATCAATACATTTCAGGATATGGCAATAAAAATACATATTTTTGAAGCCATAGATAAAAACCTGCTACATGTTTTTTGTGTGTTCATCCTTAGAGATCTATTTATTGGTTGTCTTTTGTAATTTTTCTTACATCATAATGTACAATGTCTACATTAAATCTTTAATCACATAAAACATTTGAATCCATTTGTTTGAAGTCAATTTTTCAAAGTTTTCTCTGTTTGGGCCGGGTGCATTGGCTCAGGCCTGTAATCCCAGCACTTTGGGAGGCCGAGGAGGGCGGATCATTTGAGGTCAGGAGTTTGAGATCAGCCTAGCCAACATGGTGAAACCCAGTCTCTAATAAAAATACAAAAATTATCCCTGTGTGATGGCAGGGGCCTGTAATCCCAGCTACTTGGGAGGCTGAGGCACAAGAATTGCTTGAACCCGGAAGGTGGAGGTTGCACAGACCCAAGATCATGCCACTCTAGTACAGCCTGGGCAATGCAGCAAGAATCAGTCTCAAAAAATTAAAACATAAAAAAAAGTTTTCTCTGTTTGAAAAGAAAATTTGCAACAATACATATTGCAAAATTGATTAAAAATAAACTTATTTTAAATAGACACAATAGCATACAGTATAGAATATCCAATTTTATTAATTCTATTTTGAATTTATCAGTAAAAAATAATTTCATAATCCAGAAATAATATTTGTTTAAAAGTATTTTAAAATGTTATTTAATTTCAGACCATCCAGAAACTTAATCAAGTTAAGCAAAGAAATGTAAAAATATGATGAGCTAATAAAAATTAGAGGCTTTTACGAAGGAAAGTAAGATTTTTATAATTGAGACATAATATTGAAGAATCTATGATGGTAATATAGTAAAAGGACCTAATGAATGATGTGATTGACCAGCCTGTAATTATCAGTACAGAAAATTGACAGGCTAGAGATAACATTGTCAGAGAGTAGGAATGGGTGGTACAAGCTGCCAGCCTTCAATTTGCTTCAATGAGTATTAAATAAGTTGATGTGAATAATAAAAACATAATGAGGGTGATGCATTCAGCAGACATTTTTTGAGCACTGACTATGCACAATACTATTCCAGGCATTATTTTCATAATGAATACACCACACTGAACAACACGATGCAGAACAAAATGTCACTGCTTACTTGAACTTGAAATCTAACAAAAACGAACAAAAATAAAGAGTATATGTGATAAATAAGACTCCTCCTCTTACAAGCAGAATAGAAAAAGGGGAATTGGGAGTGTTGCAGTAGGTAGGCAGGCCTTAATAAGTAGGGTAATAAAGATGAGGATTCAGTGTGTTATTGTAGTTAAGGAGTGGAGCTGGTATAAGGGCTGGTATAAGGAGCTGGGTGGGGCTGGTGGAGGATTGTATGGTTATAACTTACTGCTGGCACCAACAGAGTGTGAGCTTTTTATCAACTTCTCCAGATGGTGGTACTTTGACACTGTCAGTACTCAAACATCAAAAATTGAGTTGGATTGTTTACTATAAATCCTCCCTGATGTTTGATGAATTTAATCAGCCATATTTCATTTAATGGCATTTAAATTTGATTGAATAATCATTATGGTGCTCTATGAGGACTATAGCCTGAAAGCGGAAAGGATGGTAAAAATCCTGTGAATTTCTTATTTAACAATCCAGCCTGGTGTATTTTGAGATACAAAATGAGTCTCTTAGTCATTATCAAAGATGTTTGGAATTTCAAAGTAGACAAGAAGTATCTGTGAAGCCTTGTTTTGTGGCTTTAAGTATGATCTGGATTTGTATTTTGGATATCTATAAGGCAAGAAATTCCTAGAGTTCATTTAGCCAAAAGGTGCTTCCTTGAACAAGTAATTGTTGCTGCCATTGCCTGGACCACACAGCCACACTATTGGCAACGGTGCAACAGAGTGTAAAAATGTATAGAAGGGTGGATTGTTGGCCAGGGCATCCAGGGCTAAGATGACTATCTGAAGTTTGCCTTATTGCGCTGAACCTTGGTTCCTGCTCTTAATCATGACTTCTCCTACCTTTATTCTACCATTTGTAGTAATGACACTGCCAGCTATAGAGTACACAAACTCTCTTTTTTATTACTCAGTTGTTTGCAAGCCCTCCTTCCATCCCACTCTTTTGCCCCCAAGTAGCTAATGGCTTTTGGTGCAGTTAAGATCTTGTCTGCAGTGACTGTGTACAATGGCAGGGCTGGCGAGGTAATCCCCATGGGCAGTCAGATAAATATTTATTGTGTTCATTCAAATATGAAGGTAAACTGTGACTGATAGTTTATTCACCCAGGCACCAAATAGAACATATTAACTCTGACTCCAAAAAACGTAACAGTTACAAATTGACTGTAGTAATGGGAAGAATAAAAATATAGGCTACAAATTATGTCATTGACTGATTGGTGTGTTTCTTAATTTATATGATATTTCCAGTTTATTAACTAATGGATATTACATATATTATTTTTATGTATCAAATATTATGTTGAAAATACCTGACAGTTAACACAATAAAATTCCTCAATATACTAATGATGAACTGTTAATATTCCCCTCGTAAACCAGTTAATCAATTTCAACTTTATAAATTTCTAATGTAACAAATACAAATATATGACTTTTGTAACTTACCTGTAAATTAAAGTTGTCTTTTATTACTAATATCCTGTGAAGTAATAATTTTTTTCTTAAAATTATTTTGAGTGTTACTAATGTAGCTACATCATTTCCTTTGTGATATATCTATGTTCTTAGAAAAGTAATATCCAATATTGTAAAAATATATTTAACTGGAAAAGTCATAAAAAGAAAAGAGGGATGAAAATACAGATGAACAGGTGAACATAATCTTTCTGAATGGCAACTGTCTAACTTACATGAAAGTCCCCAAATTATGTATCTTTGACCACAAAATTGATTTCTACGATCTTATTTTAAGAAAGTAATCAATAAATAAACAAAAGTTATTTTGTTTTTCAGTAAGTTAATCAGCATAAGAATTGTGAATATTTAGGAAAGTTTAAAAAGTCTAAAAGGCTTTTGATCATTGTTTTGGGGGTTAGTGATTGAAAAGTATGACTACTGCTACTGTACTCAAGCTCAAGAACAGGTACTCCAACAAAGAACCTATGCCACAGAAATCACTGTGAGTAACTGACTATGAGTAACTGACTTTATTATATAAAGGACAAGATGAGAACCAGGAGTTAGTTCTAAGCAAAGGAGGCCTTGGTTTGGGAAGGCAAACAAGTGTTAAAGTAAGTCAATAAAAGACTGATTTTAATGAGCAAAAAAGTGAAAAAAAAAAAAAGCAAGCAAGCAAGAAGAAAGATACAAGGAGTCTGAACTAAAATTTAGAATTGTGATAAAGCCCAAGGATGGGTGAGGGTGAGGATCAATAATATATGTTGATATTATGGATTTATCACAGAAAACTACAAGGTAATATTCTGTATTCCATGTCACAAGATAAGAATAAATGGCAACATGTCAAATAAAACTATGTTCATAGATTAGTGATCTTGCTTGGTATACTTTCTTCACAGTGTAATTTGATGCAGAGAGTGATGGCAACAATTCTGTTTTGGGAGGATTTGTGGATCCAATGGACAAAATTGAGGGAAAACACAGAAATAGGAAATGACATGGTCACTTTACAGTTGGTTTTTGGAAATCAGAGGAAAAGAAATTACCTATCACTAGTAACTTTCATTTTAAGTGTTACTGCCTATAATTTTTCATTGTTTTTTGTCCCTAGAAAAATAAATAAATGTATATATATATAAATAATCATTTTTCTTCATCCTTAAATCATATCAAAACACCTAATGTAGCATTCAGTATTAATTTGAACAGCACAAGTGACACTTTAGTCCAACAAAAACATGAACAATATTTTTCTAAGAAAACAAAATAGAGTTTTCAACTGCTCCATTATTTTACATAGATCAAATAAGCATAATTACTTTTAAAAGCTGACTTCTCATAATCTGCACAGTATCAAACCGTGGCTAGGTAATTAGGAATTATATGTCATATTTCTAATTCACTTTCTTTTCAGAAGGCTATAATTTCTCAGGAATTTACAAACACAACATGCAGATTTTTTAAAATTTTGTGTACTATCGAAAGGGTTTAAAATTAATATAAACAACTAATGATCTGAGGACAAAAAGTCCAAAACTCTCAAAAATAAGAAGAGAAGCTTGTTGCAATCTGTAATGTATTAAGTGGGCTTGTAGAATATGTCACAATGATTCTTTTGTCCTTTCTGTTTTTGTGTAAGTGGTAGCTAAATTTACAATTCAATTGAAAATTATGTTTTCAAAATTTACCTTGGCTCAGTCATTCCCTAATCTTCCAACCACTTATCTCCTGCTACAATGCTTTCTTTTCTTTTCTGCCTAAATACAAGAGGCACATATCCTCTAATCATCTTAATTCATGTGGTAGAGATTTTTTCTAGAAAGGACATTATTTATAGTCCTTTTATAAAATGTTCTTTTATGTTTATTTGGACCAATGGATTGAAAGGGAAAGTTGGTCAGTAATCTGGCTACTAAATTCAAATAAAATTTAAAAGAGAAACAGATATTAATTGTGCATCTGTTACATGCCAGGACCTATGCTAGTACTAAAAGTTCAAAGAAGAAGGAACAAATAAATGAAAAAAATTGTTTGCTCAGGGCAGATAATAAAATCCAGATAACCAAACAATATAATAAAGTTTAGTGTAAACTGAATGGTAAACTTGGTACATGCATTGTGTATTTTAGGGAGGTAGGTCTTAATAGAGGTTTTGATGGATGAACTTTTGAAGGGTGATTCAGGACTTGCCAGTCAGCAAAGAAGGGAGTGACATTCCAAATAAACAATACAGTGTATATCAAATATGGCAGAATTGAAATAGGACAGCTTGTTGGGGAATACCCAAAAATTTAGTATTGCTTTGATTAGCAGGTACTGCTGGTTGCCTGTCCCAATGCAATCACTGTTTCTTCGTAGCTGGCAGAAGTATATTTACTTGTACTTAATTTCTGGTGTTTTTATGAGTAGCTAGTTTCTCAGAAAGAGAAGTCCTTGCCGTGTCCATTACTTTGGGGATGCAACACTGCATGTTCATTAAATAGTTTCCTTTCCTTCTTGGCTGCATTAGAAAATAACATTTCTCAGAGCTCTTGCAACTAGGTGGTGCCACTATAAAACAGTTACTATAAAACAATCTTTAGTTACAGGAAAGGCAGTTTCTGGCAGATACAATGTTGTGTGTTTCTTACATAGTTTGATTGTCCCAGTGGACTCACAGGAAAACATCTTCCAGCTCCTTTGTATCTGGATAAGTCAATGACCACATAATGCACAACAGCTCTTACACTGAAGTCTCTTATGCTATCGATAGAGGCAGGAGACAGTCAAATGCTGTCTAGTCATGGTGTCTAGTCACGGGGGGCTTACCTAAACATGCCCATGATGAAAAATTCCAGAGCTGGGCGCGCTGGCTCACGCCTGTAATCCCAACACTTTAGGAGGCCGAGGTGGGCGGATCACAAGGTCAGGAGTTCAAGACCAGCTTGGCCAACATGGTGAGACCCCATCTCTACTAAAAACACAAAAATTAGCTGGGCATGGTGGCATATGCCTGTAATTCCAGCTACTCAGGAGGCTGAGGCAGTAGAATTGCTTGAACAGGGACCCGGGAGGCGGAGGTTGTTGTGAGCCGAGATCGCACCACTGCAGCACTCCAGCCTGGGCTACAGAGCGAGACTCTGTCTCAAAAAAAAAAAAAAAAAAAAAAAAAAGAAAAGAAAAAGAAAAATTCCATCCTTAACACATGTGCAGTAAGGGAAATAAATCAATGTGGAGTGGCTCACACTAAAGGTCCACATGCGCACTGGAAGAATGGGGTGGAGCCACCAGAAACTTGTGCCTTATGCTGGAGAGGAGCCTGGCCTCTTTAGCTCATGTGTGGTGGCCTGGTATTCAGTTTTCTGAGCTGGAAAACCTGTGTGCAGGACCCCTATTTTTGTTGAGAGCTTCCCTTTTGTTTAATAAATTCTTCTCTCCTCACCTTTCAATGTGTCTGCATGCTTAATTTTTCCTGGTCATGAGACAAGAGCTCAGATTTTAGCTGAACTAAGGAGCAAAAATCCTGCATCACTTTGGCAGCGTGGATGAGGACATGAGGAAGGGTGAGTAAAATGAGGACACCCAAACCTCTTCCACTTTTGTTTCTGAGCTTTCTCATCCTTGGACATTTCCTGGAAGCAGAGGAAACTGCCCCCACCATTCCGTCACTCTCAGGAGTCAGGAATGTCAGCCTTGGTCCAACCCAGTTTTTTCTATGGAATTTCCCTTCTTTTATATTTTGTGACTGTAATGGAACCTATTTTTTCTTTTACAATATTGGGGGTGTTTTGGCCCCACCCCAATGCCACAGGCATGCACTTGGACAGATAGGCAAATGGTAGCTCCCCACCACACCGTTCCCTCCCAGCTGGGGTGCATGTTCATGTCTGCCGCATATGCATATGGTGTCCAACACCCACACTAGGATGGACTGAGTCACAGCCACTGCCTGGGCCCTATGGTGGTCTCAGGGACCCAGACCTCACTTGGCCAGCTAGCCCACATTTCCCACCATGCATCCATGAAGTGTTCCCCTCCCCAGGTCAAGGGGTCCAGCTCCATCTGACAGCAATTAAAAGCTTATCTCCCTATTGGAGAAACCTATTTGCACAAGAATAAGAGGTTTCTTCCCCAGGCATCTTTTTTTTTTAATCCACTCTGTCAGTAGTTAATCCAGCTCTATATTTAAGCTTTTTTTTTTTCCTTTTCTCTACCCTATCAGCAGTTAGCACAGCCTTGTATTTAAGCTGTTGTTTTTTTTTTCTTTTTCTCTACTAAATCAGGAGTTGGTTAGTTGGTCAGAAAGTAATTGTGGTTTTTGCCATTACTTAGAATGACGGGGACTGCAGTTGCTTTTGCACCAACCTAATAAAAGAGCCCTGTGAGTAGAGGGGTTCAGTATGCCAAGGATTTTTTTTCCTTTTGGAAGGCATCTTATTACACCAGGACCCCAATTCACAGGACAGACTTTTTCCCTTCCTTGTTTGAGAAAGACCCAGTTCCACAGCTTCACCTTAGCATTCAGCTTATGATAATAAGGCAACAGTCAGTCAGATGAGGGAAACCTGGGACTTGATGAGTCCAGGCACCCCCTGAGGTAGTTCTTTCATCCCAAACTCAATTCCAAGCTTCGGGTTGAAGCCCTAGGGGTAAAAAACAACCAAGCAAACAAAAAACTGGATCTGAGGGATCCAGAAGCAAATATCAATGAAAGTTAAAAGGTGCAGCACAGAGCACAGGTGAGCATGACTAATTTCTTTCAATTAAGCCAAGCCTCTTGTTTCATGGGTAAATGTCTTGCTAGTATCCATGGCATAAATGAGGTCTAGGAAATTCAAAGGCTACTGACAGCAGAGGGAAAGGCAGCATGTAGGTAAGAACGGATAATCTCACCCCTTAGACACCCGTTATCGTGGGTGAAAGCAGCATGTGAAACCTTGTCAAGGTTGCCAGGACTCGGGGATATAAGGACAAAAGAAGGAAAGACAATGCTTTTTCTTTCTATCCCTCATGTACCCCAGGGATGCCTGGCTCCCCTTTTTCTGAGTACCTGTTCATCTTCAGTCCATCCCCCTTTTGAATGTATCCTGAACCCCTAAGCCTTCTTTGAAAAAGAAATGCCTTTTTCCTCCTTTGTCCTCTCTTCACAGATGGGTAAGTGTGTCCCCATACCAAGGGACACTCCCCTTGGATGCATCCTTCAAACTGAGAAAAGTTAATATCTGAAACCTTAAACTAGTTGGCTTAGAATTGAGCTTGGGGGAAGCATGACATGCCAGCAAATGGGTAAAATATTTTTTTACCAGTCAAAATTTTAACCTCTCTCTCCTTGGGCAGAGTGGTAAAAGGAATGATAAGAATCACTGTTTATATTCTCTGTAAAGTTTTGATTAATGAAAAAGGATTTATGGGGTTGGTCTTAAGCTGTAGACAATCTAGTGTGCTTTTGGTTTCTTAACTGAGGCTTGTTGGTTTCACCTGTAAGGTTACTGCTGATAAAGTTCAAAAGCCAGAAATACTGGCTACTTGGCATAATTAAAGTTGGGTAATATGGGATTGAAAAGGACTTTCTTAAAGAGTGCTCAGCTTAATTAAAAGTGGATATTCAAGTTACAGGTATATTTGAAAGGACTTTATCCTTTTCTCTTCTTGGACCTTGCTTTGCTGGAAAAAGTTGTTTTTTTTTTTTTCTTTCTCAGTAGATTAAATTACTTTTCTCCACTTTGCCTTTCCATTCTTAATGCATGCAGGAGAGGCCCTAAGATAACTTCTAATGCCCTGGGACTCCTTGGGAAGAACAAAAAAGGTGCCATGAATTCCATTTTGGGAGAAACTTCTGTTTTCCTCTTGATACCCCAGGAATTAGAGGCAGATAGATCTCTCTCAAAATCTGTTTTTGTCTTCCAGCTATGCCTGTTTATTAGGCCCTAGAAACTGCATTATCTCCTAGCTCTGCTCTTAAAGAGCCCCACCCAGAGACCAATAATCCTATTAAGAGATTGACAAATGAAAAATTTATAACTATTGTATCTTCTTCTGTCTGTGTAGTTACATATGTGTTGTGTGTAATGTCTATAAAAAAGAGTTCTTATTAATTGTCCTAAATAAAAATAAGTGCTTAGGTCAAATATTTTTGAGGAAAAAATACAAGCTGTAATGCTTTTTAGTTCATATGACTTTAATCTTTGAGAAATAAAAACAGTCTTAAAGATTATTGGTAAAACACAAATGTCATTACAATGTAAGTAGGTGGCCTAAATTATATGGGTTAGATAATAGGTTTACTAAATGTTTTTAGGTTATAAACTACTTCTTTAGCTGTTGAGAATTGTTTCACCTGCCTGCTTCACAATTCGTAAGGCCTGGGGATATATGGAATTAACCACTCCCTTAACTATGCTGGAAGCAGTCAAACTTTATTGGCACCTAGTGTGTAATGAAAACAACTTACCAGATTTTACATTAAAGTTAAAAAAATGCTAAAGTTAAAAAATTGTAACATGTAATTGAGAGCACTGAAAATAGATTTGCATGCAAGGTGTGTAAGAATAAAATATGCTTTTAGAAAAAAAGATTATAAGAAGGCATGGAAATGTAAATTTTTGCCTAGGGTTAAAGGATTGTTTTAAATTAGATAAGATAAAGATAAAGGTTTAAGCAAGTTATGGAAGGTTTCCAAATTTAATCTTGCACAAAAAATTATGTGTGTGAACACTAAATTAAAAAGGGTATTATACGGTTTTTCTGTAAATTGGGCATTGAAATAGGAGCAGAAGTTTTCCTTAAGGCATTAATCTACACTTTAGTAAAATTTGTAAAGAGTTAAAAGGATTGATAAGAATCTTGCCTCATGGTCAAACTGGTTAAGATTGGATAGAATTGTCTGTAAGGTTTTACTAGAGGATTAGGGTTGATGGGCCAGGCATAGTGGATCACGCCTGTAATCCCAGCACTTTGGGAGGCCAAGGTGGGCAGATCACAAGGTCAGGAGATTGATACCATCCTGGCCAACATGGTGAAATAATGTCTCTACTAAAAGTGCAAAAATTAGCTGGGTGCGGTGGCACATGCCTGTAGCCCCAGCTACTTGGGAGGCTGAGGCAGGAGAATCACTTGAACCAGGAAGTTGGAGGTTGCAGTGAGCCAAGATTGCACCACTGCACTCCAGCCTGGTGACAGAGTGAGATTCCATCTCAAAAAAAAAAAAAGAAAAAAGAAAAGAAAATTCAGGCTGATATATTAAACAAATGTAAGAGAAAAATTTGGATTTCTTTCCCTTGTACAAGATTTTCATGTAATAATATAGGATAATGGAAGATTTCTATTTGCCTTGGGGATACCCTGCCAAGGAAAAGAAAGAGAAGACAGGAGACAAATTGGAAAGCTAAGTATTTCCTGTTAATGAGAAAAGGTTTTTCCCTTGTTTTAAAATGTTTGAGTCATTTTGGCACAACAAAAAACTTATGGCAATCTGGAATTCTATTTCATAAAATCAAGTGTTTTAATCCTCTAGCATATTTAACAGTCTCCCCCAAATCAAATTTCAGCTTCAGCATTGTCTTTCATGACCCCTAGCTTTTGGATGCTACAGAAGGCCCCTGGAGCATCCAGAAGAGAGGTAAACAGGATTACCTGAAATGTGTAGGTATGTGGGATTGCCAAAATGATGTTTAATCTTCTTCAGGTTATATTTTAGTGAATAATAGTAATATATATTCCAAAATTGCATGGAATTTCTCAGGTTTGAATGTCTGAATATATGCTATTAATCACAATTAAGGGTGTTATGTTATTATAAACCACAGAGATAACCAAATTACTCGGTCAATCACGTATTTGATTGTAACTACTCTGGACATTTTCTTATTTATAGGCAATTGTCTTGTTTTGATCCTTTTCAAAAGATGGTTTATAATCAACCATAGTACTTTGACAGTGGCTCTCAAATGCAGGTTTCTGACAACTTTGGAGATTGTGACATTGGAATAAAGAAAAAACTTACAAGACTCATGAGGGGCTGATATATTCACAATTATCAAGAACAATCAACAAATAGAAAACTGAAGTAATCTTTTTTAACTTTTTCTTAAAACATTTCTGATGTTGGTTTTGTCTTTCAGAGTCAAAGAAACTTTTATTTTGAGCTATTTACAGTCTTTAATAAGTGAGTAAGGTGGACTCCTGTGAACAAAATTTTGAGAATGTTTGTTTCTTTTTGTCTGGTTTCTCTAGAATTTGTAAACTATCTGTGAGTATTCTTAACTTATGGCAATATGGTTATTTGCATCAGTGCAATAAGAATCCATTTTCTTTTGCAACAGTACCCAATTAGAGAAACTATCTGTCAAGACTTTGACTGGAAGGGTTTGCTGCACTTTAAGGTGTCAAGCTCAACTTGCAGAGCTGATAAAAGCCCCTTGGGAAAACTGGCTTCATACTTTGTCTACACAGTACCCATACAGGTTTCCTAACTGGCAGTGAGTTAAGAATGTCACTTTTTAACAGGCCCGGGAACCCTATATTCTTGGGAGCTTGAGAAGAGTGGAATTCACACAACTTATAGGTATTTGCAGGTACAAACCCATGGCTGGGCTTGGCTTTAAGAGGTTCTGTCTGAGATTGCTTGAGAAACAAACTTCCATCAAAGCCAATTTAAAAAGCCTACTTAAAAATAATTAGTCTTGCTGCATTTTATGCAAATAACCAGGCCAAGTGTAAGACTAAAGTTTATTTTGCAAGCAACCCAGTACTATCAGGACGTGTTTTGAACAAAAATGAGCACTCAAGAGACAAATATGTTCCAACCTTATCATACATTTGTCATTAAATTCTGGACTCATTTGTTGTTTTTTCGTTTTTATCCTACATTTTAAACTAACCCTGCTTATTCCTGTGAACCAACCAGTGATCTCTGGCTGCAGCTCAGAAGAAAGAGAAGGGATGGGCAATATACAAATCTGGATCAGTATTCTAGTTCTCAGCAATTGTCCTGTAAATAGTGTCAGGTGATGGGATTAAATAGGGTGCCAATAACCAGGAGAGTTTTTTGGGGGGAGTTGGGGAGGGGAGCAGAAAGTAAGACCAAGAGAGCTAACCAAAGCTAAGCACCATATAACCTAATCTTAGCAAGCATAACTATAGCTACCAGTTACCTGGGTATGTCAGCAGCCTCTGGACTTTTTAGCTGTCCTTGCCTCCTTGTTTCCTTTTGACATATGTGTTTCAACAACCCAGTTTATCCCTTCTCACCTTCAGGCCATTGAATACCAAGCGTTCATGCAACTGAAGCCTCAAAACAATGACCCCCTTTTTATGGGGACCCTTAGATGAGCCTCTGAGGGAGATCTGACTGCTATTTTTCCAAAACAGCACACTCTGTCAGCAGGAAGCAGTTAAGATTATTCATCATCCTTATCCCTATCTTTATTCTAATTGCAGTTAGATGGACTTCTTTCGAGAGGAAAATGATAGAGGCAGGAGATAGCGAAATGCCATCCAGATCATTGTGCACAGAGGGCTTCAGTAACCCATTATACTGACATTTCTTTACTGCTTAAGATTCTTCAGATTGATTACTACTTTCTCCATGTAGAGTCTGACCTTAGACACCAAATACTCATAAAATGGGATAAACGCTTCCTCTCTGAGCTATATAAAATAATCACGCTGAAAGGTGGAAAAGCTCGAGGCTATCACCACAATGAAAATCAACAGCCGCAAATTCAAATACAAAAGGAAGGGAATAGGAAGAAGCCTAATATTTGGTTAGCCTTTACTATTCACTAGACAAATCCTAGGTATATTTTTTTCTGCAAAACATTATTTAATTCTTATAAAAATACTGTATTAATCTGTTCTCATTCTGCTAATAAAGACATACCCCAGACTTGGTAATTTATAAAGGAAAGAGATTTAGCTGACACACAGTTCAGCATGGCTGGGGAGGCCTCAGGAAACTTACAATCCTCGGGGAAGGGGAAGCAAACACATACTTCTTCACATGGTGGCAGGAGAGAGAAATGCTGAGCAAAACGGACAAAAGTTCCTTATAAAACCATCATATCTCATGAGAACTCACTCACTATCATGAGAACAGTATAAGGATAACCTCACTCATGATTAAATTACGTTTTGCCAGGTCCCTCCCATGACATGTGGGGATTATGGGAACTACAATTCGAGATGAGATATGGGTGGGGACACAACCAAACAATATCGAATACTGAAGGAGAAAATATTATAATTAAATTTTTACAGAGAAAGGATATAGGGCTTATTAATAATAAGTAACTTACCAAATCACTGAAATTCATGTTTATGAAGGAATTTGTTAAATAAATAGACTGTTATATTTTTTATACAAAAGACAACACTGAAGGCAATTTTTTAAGAAGGGAAAAATTGGTTTCATATAATTTGGCTTCAGAAATTATAATACCATATATATGTGTGTGTGTATGTATATACGTATGTATATTTCCATAGAATTTGTATGTACACACATATATGTTTGTATGTATATGTGCATATGCATACATAATTCAGAAATTATAATATATAATAATTTTTTTATAATTTCTGAATTATGCAGACACATATACTTATATACATACATATATACATATGTTTATGTATGCTTTTTAATATAAAATTCATATAAATTATCTTATTTAATATTTATAAATATTTTGAAGTTGAATATATCTTTATAGTATAGGTGATAAAACTATGGCTCAGAAATTTTACATCATACAGGCAGTAAATGAGCCACCTAGCATAAGAGCTAGGACATTCTGATTCTACATCCCATATATATTATTCTATTCTGTGTTTGTGCTTAGCTTGGATAAATTTTTTTATTAGATATTAACATATTTGTGTTGTAGTCTTATCTGTTCCTCAATATCATGTGGCAATGAAAAATACGATTCTACTTGCTCGTATTGCAGTGTTGTCATCTCTAATATCCCTTTCAACCTTGCATGTCTTTGTTCATAATTTAAGCTTAGATAGGTGGAACTGATAATGTCTCACATCATTAGCTCTTTCTTATATCACTTGCATTTAAACCTTATTTTTCTAATTTAAGTTGAATATTTAGGTCACAGTTTTAGATAGGGTCACTGAGGGAGTTATTCTGATATAAGATTTTATTTTTGAGTCACTCATATCACGTTCCCTTTCACAATTAAAACAGCTCTGCTTATACAAAAATAACTCCTAAAAAGTGTGTGTTTATTCAGATTTTATAACATTTTAAAACTACAGAGGTTTTTATTCAATATAGCTATGATGTAACAACTTATGACATGCTTAACAGTGGGCAGAAGTAGCTGTCATACTATCATAATTTATTAGCCTCCCTTTTGGGATAAGAAGGATGATGGGCTAACATGGGAGCAGGAGAAAATCTGCCAACTCATTGCCCTGCACCTGGGGCTCAGCCTGTTGCTAGTCTCTGTAGAGCATGCACAGTAATAAATCTATACTGATTAATTAAGTGGTGCTGCCCATTGCTCTTCTTGTCAATGAACAAAACAAATGCACTCTGAAATTTCCAGTTCCCAGTCAAGCTATTATCTATCTATGCTTAGATTTGTCTTTCAATTTTCATTCAAGAAATATTTACTGGGCAGCTTTTATGTGACAGTCAAAATGTACAAAAATAAATAATCTCTGACCTCTGAATTTTTTAATTCTAGCAGAAAAAGGAACAAAGAAACCCATGGTTACAGTACATTGAGGAAAGTGTTAAGAAAGTGGTGATGGGTTATATAGGATGTACTTATTGGAGCATAGAAGAAAAACTACCTTAAGGATACAACTGAAAATAAGATTCATAAAGAAGGACAATAAGGGTTACAAAAATGAGTCAGAGCATATTGATTTAGTATTTGCTACAGGCAAATGCCCTTCTTTGGATTCTGTTGCAAGGGAAGCATTAGATGCTTTGGGAAAATGCACAAACCTTTCAGGTCAGACCTTGAGATTTAGGGCAGGTGAATAGCAACATCAAAGTATTTGGGATATTTTCATTCACTCATTCATTCATTTACCCACTTGTATATTCATTTATTTATTTACAAGCTGCTAGAATAAAATTGAGCATATCACATGTGCTAAAAAGATTCATAACCACTATAAATCATATGTGGGATTGTTTTTGTTGTTTTCCTTGTTTGCAATGAGGAGCATAAGAAGTAGAATTGACTGAGACAGGGAGAGACTCAGCATCGCAGTGTGAAAACACTGCAAACACAAAAACTTTTAGTTTCATTCCAAATTGAAGTGATGCTTTTTCTAAGACTATATTACTGTGCTGAGGAATGAGCCGGCTAAACAGTTCTATCTCTGATCAGCACACCCAATTTGCACATTAAGTCCATTCTTCAGCCAAGCCAGTTGCCTCTGCTGGAGGAACCCAGCCCAGCTTGTGGCTGTTGCACACTGCAGAAAGCACATTTCTTCTGCTGGAATTGCATTCGGCTCTACTATATCAGATCACATCATCTAAATGGCTCTCTCAGATAATGGTGTTACCAAGCTCTGCCTTAATGGAAATTTAACTCAAAGTTTTTCATCTGACAACCTTGGAGACTACAAACATGTATTTTGCAGCATATTTTAATGGTGTTGCACCTTTCACCCTTCTAAGCTCTCTTTCTGGAATGCATCTCTACTAGTGAGAGGGCTTTTGTGGTAGGAACTAACTGAAAAATCGTTCTGCAATACTTGTTAAATGGAAGTAGGAGTAGGGAGTTCCTAGTGATTCCATCATTCTTACCAAAATTTGGATGATTGTCTGCAATACAATGCATGCTAGCAAAGCCCTGTTGGTGAGTCAGAAGGCCCTCTTCACTGTTCTGCTGACAGTCGTGGTGGGTTCACGTCTGCATATCTGATGTGCCTAGAGCAAGTTGATATGCTACCTCTGGCTCATTCAAATTAGAGCTCAGTGTCACTTATAAAGCCATCAAACACCAACTGCTTTTCCTCCTGAGCTTGTGCCTCCAGGAAACCAGTATCAACATGTAATAACTCCTGAAAGACTATTTCAAAGCCTGTCCTGTAGTTCTACTTTCTGAATGAGCACAAGTTAATCTTGACATAAAGACTCAGATTCCTTTGGGCTTTAGCTATGTGGGGTTGTTTGATGGGAGAACTCTAATAGAAAAATCAAGAGAATGCTTCACAGCTTTAAAAGGATTCTGAATATGGAACTAAGTCCTACAAATATGGCAGAGCTAAAATATACTGGTTTCCAATATGAAAAGAGACCACACTGCCTGATGCTGTTCATCACAATCTCTATGAGGATCCTTTGTGTTTGAGGGACTGCTGACACTGCTGCTACTTTATATGTGAAAATAATTTATATGTACTACTTACTTTATATGGGGAAATAAGTCCCAGGTAAATGTGTTATATGTTACCAACTCTGCCTTTCCAACTGCAGTTTATTGTGGATCTGCCATTTTTAAGGGCTGCATCTGCTACTAGCAAACACACTACACACCTGTATGCTTTTTACCTCGCATGATTTTAAAATATTTTTGTTTAATGAATAGAAACTTTCTAGAAAAGTTAGCTGTAAGGAACATCTTATTTTTGCACTGGCTGTTATTATATAATCAAAAATGTATTTGTAGGAAATACAAAGACATGGCAACTTTTCTGAAAAAGGAGATAACACCGTGTCTTTTCCTCTCGACATTTTTAGTCTTGCAACATGCTGGCAGAATTATGTCAGAAGAGATTTGGAGTCTAAAATATACATTTTGTCCTTTGCTTTTTTCATTTTTATTCTTGTTTTGAGAACTTTCATAACCAGAAATCTCTGCTATAGAGTGGACTCTTGGCTAAAGAAGTATCTATAAACAGTGGACTATAAGGACTTTAAAAAACCATTTAACTGCTCATTTTAAACAGAAACCTTAAACTGGATTCTCCCACTTTTCTCTGAATATAAAATTTTGTTGGATTTAAATTGCTATATATTTTATTATGCTCACAATTTACTGAACTCCAGATTTATTGTTTATTCATGCTTCAGAAACTATAAAACAAATTTTGAAGAAATAACTGGACATATGGTCAGTCATTATGATTTACAGTTACCAGATATTTCTCATGAATGTCAAACTGTGATAAGAAGTTCACTTTCCTACATTAAGATGTTGTCCAAAGACACATGGTTTTCATTGGCTTAAACTAAAAACTCCCTAGCTGCTCAAGGCATAGGATGTTCGTAACAATTGTCGGTGATACCATTAATAACCAATGATGCCGAGGCTACTTTCTCTGAGACCATCTCAATCTCATTTTCTTAATTCCAAAAGCATATATAACTGTTTTCATACTTTTTATGTAACCGTGAAATAAGTCATATATGAAGAACAGGTTCTACACCAGGAGTTTCAGAGTAACACACTACACAGATCTGAACAGAAATTTTTAGGAAAGTCAATGTCTAAAACTTCTAAAATAAATAGTGAAATCTTTGAAATAAAGTAACAGATATATAAATAAATATGTGTATTAATAAAGATTTCTTTGAGTAGTACAAATCAAAGAAAGAAATTCAGTTTAAATCAAAGGATTTGATCTTTCTACTGTAGACAGTTTGAGGATACATAGCACAGTGGCATTAAAAAAAGAATCAATGAAGAAAAAACAACTAGAATGATAAAAACAAGGTACTCTAGAAAAGGCCAGCTCAGACAATATTTTGAATCTCTGAGTTCACTAACAAGCAGTGATTGTATTCAATATCACAGTTGCATTCCTTTGGATGTTTAAATATATTCACATCCCATTTTAAATACACTGGAGAAATATATTAATACATAATATATTCAATAATATTTTTTATCATTGAAAATTCCCTAATTTAAATTTTTATGTGAGCAATGTATGTGTTAATTAGCTTGATTTATCAATTTCACAATGTAAACATATATTAAAACATCATGTTATAACCATAAATATTTAGTTTTTACTTCTCAATCAAAAAATAATTAAAAAATAAATGATTAAATGGAATTTCTCAAGCCTCAGTTAAGAAACAAAATAAAATACAATTTTATTTTATATATAGCTTTTAAACGTGACTTTATTATGTTCTGAATTATATATTACACAAATATCTGGTTAGTATAATTTTTTAGCAATTTAAGAAATTTACTTAAAAGGGCTGCCTATATCATGCTTTATGTAGAAATTATAATTTGTTTTGAATGTATATCAATTAAAATATATTTTACTTACATGTCCTGATAACTGGTACATGAACATAAGCATACATTCCAGCATATGAAAGTGTAATTTTTAGAGGGAGCAAAATGGCTGACTGGAAGTAGCCAGAAGGAACATCTCCCACCGAGAAACTGGGCATTGGGAAGACTGGTGCACCCCTAGCAGATCTTCAGAAGGAAGGCATTGAGAGCGAACAGAGGGATGACAAAGATGCTGGGCTGAAGTGGGAGGAAGCTGGGAACCATGCATCAGGCTATCACACACCATGACTCATTCCTGGCCCGCAGCAACTCCTGGGGCAGGGGTGAGTTGAGCAGGCAAGCCACCGTGGGCCTCTGGAATCCCAACAGGTGGAAACCCCTTGACCATCATATACACTTGAATTCTCAGGGAGAGCTGTTCAGAGAAGTGGTAGAGGCAAAACTCCAGCTGCAGCAGAGCCAGAGTGTTTGGTGTTGGGGTGCCTGTAGTGGAGCGCAGCCGGGGTCACCATCCCCTTAGGCTAGACTTGCTTCCATAGGAGACTTTAGCCCTAGGAAAAGTGTCAGACCTGAACTCCGCAGGACGATCTTGCCCATCAGACCGGGCCAGTAAAACTTGAGCATCTCTCAGGCTGCTGGCCTCTCCCGGGTTCCCAGCAAGCCCTCAGCTTCTTGCAGTGCAGCACCCTGCTCTGCCGCCAAGTACTTCCTGTGCCTACATCATGGCTCCTGGACTAGCAGATCATGCCTGACTGGCAGAGTGCTCCGGCAGAACAGCCGCAAGGGACCCACCAGCATCCTTCTCCCACTGCAGCCTCTCTATGCTACATGCACTCACCCACAGCCACCCCCCACATCACTTTGCTGATGTGTGTGTGCATAGGAAGGCCTGACATTTCCTTCTCCACCAACATGGATGTGAATGTGCACCCTGCCATGTCACTGCTGCTTGAGTGAGTGCACCCCATACCCCTCCCCTTGCTGCACTGCCATTGTTGTCAGACCCCGTCAGACCCATAACCACCAGCACCCCACCCGTGTGCTGAAACTGCCACTAGCATGATACAAGGCATGGATAAAAGCAGACAACCCTCACCCTGAGTGGCCATTGCAAGCTACAAGAACATTAGCCAGGCACGGTGGTGGGCGCCTGTAGTCCCAGCTACTTGGGAGGCTGAGGCAGGAGAATGGTGTGAAACCAGGAGGCGGAGCTTGCAGTGGGCCGAGATAGCGCCACTGCACTCCAGACTGGGCGACAGAGCTAGACTCCCTCTCAAAAAAAAAAAAAAAAAAAAAAAGAACATGCACAGAGAGGCAAACACCGCCACCCGCGGGGAAGCCCCTCTGTCCTTGCTGAGCCATACTCTTGCTACAAATGCCCACATGGAAGCCAGCATGCCAGCACCTGCTAGCTCCCTGCCACAGCCAGGGAGTGTGTATCCCATCACGCTGCAGCTGCAGCTGCAACTGGCACATACAAACGTGGGTAGATTCTGATGCCACTGCCCTATGAAGTACTTTACCTGGCACTACTTTTGGAATGTTGTGCCCAGCAGTCCAAGAGGGCCTTGGCTGTTCTAGCACAGGAAGTTCCTAAATTGAGGAGCCAGAGGTCAAAGCAGGGGCCCTATACCAGTTCCCCAGAGATAGAGTACAGAGGTCAGGGTTCCTAAGCTGAGCTTTGGCCCCTAAATTCTTCCAGAAATAAAGCCAGTCATCTGAACTCACCTTATGCCACAGTCAAACCCCCAAAGTCATCAAATAGGTTAAAAAACAAACAAACAAAAAATATTCAAAGAATTCCAACTTCGAAGATTGGGAAACATTAGCCCATAAAGATGAGAAAGAACCAGCTCAAAAACTCTGACAACAAAAAAGCGAGTGTCTTCTTTCCTACAAACAACAACACTAGTCCTCCAGCAAAGGTTCTAAACTGTGCTGAGATGACTGAAATGACAGAGATAGAATTTACAATATGGATAGAAATGAAGATCACTGAGTTCCAGGAGAATGTTCAAACGCGATCTAAGGAAGCTAAGAGTCACAATAAAAAGATAAAGGAGCTGACAGACAATATAGTCAGTATAGAAAAGAATGTAACCAACTTGACAGAGCTCAGAAACACTACCAACATGTCACAAAGCAATCCAAGTATTAACAGCAGAATTGCCTGAGCTGAGGAAAGAATCTCAGAGCTTGAAGACTGGCTTTCTGAAATGTGATAGTCAGACAAGAATGAAGAGAAAAGAATTAAAAGGAACAGAAAAAACTTCTGTGAAATACGGGATTCTGTAAAGACACCGAATCTATGACTCATTGACTTTCCTGAAAGAGATGGGGAGAATGGAAGCAGCTTGGAAAACGTATTTTAGGATATCATCCATGAGAACTTTCCCAAATTAGTTAGAGAGATCTGCATCCAAATTCAGAAAACGCAAAGAACTCCTGCAAAATACTTTATAAGAAGATCATTCCCAACACACACTATCATCAGATTCTCCAAGGTCAAAATGAAAGAAAAATGTTGTTAAAGTGAACTCAATATGGCCTGAGAAGGACTCTGTACCTTTATATTTGAGTCCCTGTGGACAAACTACAACCTAATTTAATAGGTAGACAAAATTGAGAACCTAACTTGGGAGTGTGCACCTGTAGCAGTGGCTGGCTCTTGGCCAATCCCAGTAGCCATACGTCAACAACTCATACACTGCCAAGTGTTCAAACTGTGCTCAAATAAGGCAAACACTGAGCTGTAACCAATCCAGCCATTCTGTGCCTCATTTTCCATTTCTGTATGTAACTTCCCTTTTTTTGTTTTGTCTATAAATATTCTTCCAGTATGTGGCTGCACTAGTCTCCCTGAGTCTGCTGTGACACTGGGGGCTGCCCGATTTGCAATCAATTCATTGTTCAATTAAACACTTAAATTACTTAAATTTAATTAGGCTGAAGTCTTTCTTTTCTTTCTTTCTTCCTTTCTCTCTTTCTTTCTTTCTTTCTTTCTTTCTTTTTCTTCCTTCTTTCCTTTCTCTCTCTTTCTTTCTTTTTCTTTTCTTTATCTCTCTCCCCTCTCCCTCTTTCTTTCTGTCTTTCTTCTTTCTCTTTCTTCTTCTTTTTTTAAAAAAACAAAAAGAAAAAAAAAACAATGTTAAAGGCATCTAGAGAGAAAGGACAGGTCACCTACAAAAAGAAGCCCAGCAGACCAACAGTAGACCTCTCAGCTGAAACCTTACAAGCCAGAAGAGATTGAGAACCTGCATTCAACATTCTTAAAGAAAATAATTAAAACTATTTTAAATTCATATGCAACCTAAAAATGAGCCCATATAACAAAGGTAATCCTAAGCAAAAAGAACAAAGCTGGAGACATCACACTACCTGATTTCAAACTATACTACAGAGGTAGAGTAACCAAAACAGCATGGTACTGGTACAAAATCTGACACAGAAACCAATGAAAAGAACAGAGAGCCCAGAAATAAGGCCACACACCTACAACTAACTGATCTTCAAAAACAGTGACAAACCAATGTAGAAAGGACTCTCTATTCAATAAATGATGCTGGGACAACTGGTTAGCCATATGCAGAAGGTTGACGCTGGACCCCTTCCTTACACCATATAAAAAAACAACTCAAAATAAATTAAGGATGTGAATGTAGAATCCAAAGCTATAAAACTCTGGAAGACAACTTCTACAATATCATTCTTGACATAGGAACTGGCAAATATTTCGTGACAAAGATGCCAAAAGCAATTGTAATAAAAACGAACATTGATAAATGGGGTCCAATTAAACTAAAGAGCTTTTGCACAAAAAACACAACTACCAAAAGAGTAAACAGACAACCTACAGAATAGAACATATTTGCAAACTGTGCATCTTACAAAGGTCTAATATCCAGCATCTTTAAGAAACAAGCAAATTTACAAGAAATAAAAAGCAAATCCCATTAAGAAGTAAGCAAAGGAAATAAGCAGACACTTTCCAAAATAAGACATACATGTACCAACAGGCATAGGTAAAAAAGCTCAACATCACTGACTATTAAAGAAGTGACTATCAGAACTACAGTGAGATATTGTCTCATGCCAGTCAGAACGGCTATTATTAAATAGCCAAAAAAGGACAAAAAACCAAACACCGCATGTTCTCACTCATAGGTGGGAATTGAACAATGAGAACACATGGACACAGGAAGGGGAACATCACACACTGGTGCCTGTCATGGGGTGGGGGGAGCGGGGAGGGATAGCATTAGGAGATATACCTAATGTTAAATGACGAGTTAATGGGTGCAGCACACCAACATGGCACATGTATACATATGTAACTAACCTGCACATTGTGCACATGTACCCTAAAACTTAACGTATAATAATAATAAAAAAAGAAAATATATATAAAAAAACAGATGTTGTCAAGGTTTCAGAGGAAAAAGGAATGTTTATGCACTGTTGGGAGTGTAAATTAGTTCAAACAATGTGGAAAGTAGTATGAAAATTCCTCAAAGAGCTGAAAACAGAACTACCACTTGAAACAGCAATATCATTACTAAGTGTATACCCAAAGAAATATAAATTGTTCTATCATAAAGACACATGCATGCATGCATTCATTGAACTATTCACAATAGCCAAGACATGGAATCAAGCTAAAAGCCTATCACTAGTAGACTGGATAAAGACACATAGAGGGGAAAACACACTGGGGTCTACGGAGGGTAGAGGGTGAGAGGAGGGAAAGAATTAGAAAAAATAACTAATGGGCACTAGGCTTAATATCTGGGCAATGAAATAATCTGTATAACAAACCTCCATGACACAAGTTTACCTATGTAATAAACCCACACTTGTATCCCTGAACTTAAAATAAAAGTTAAAAAAAAGAAAATGTGTCACATATATACCATGGAACACTATGCACCAATAACAAAGAATGAGATCATATGTTTTGCAGAAAATTTGATGGAGTTGGAGGCCATTATCCTTATCAAACTAATATAGGAACAGAAAACCAAATACCACATGTTCTTACTTATAAGTGGGAGCTAAATGATGAGAACACATGGACAACAAGATGGAAGAAACAGACACTAGGGCCTATCTGAGGGTGGGAGGTGGGAGAGGAACAGAAAAAGTAATTATTGGATTTTAGACTTAATACCTGAGTGACAGAATAATCTGTACAACAAACCCCCATGACATGAGTTTGTTTTATTTTTAGGTGTAATTGTTATTGGGTACATGGTGAAATAATACATTTTAAACTTTGCATGACAGAACATAGTTATTAACTTATTTAAAAATTTTATTTACTCTTCTTGCTTAGTGAAAATTAAATGTTGAGCATTAAATAATAAGACTAATATTTTCTCCTAAACCTCAGACTTAAGAAAAAAATGTTTTATAAATAGCCTATACAGTCAGTTATTTAAAAAATGAAATTCAGCTTTTAGAAATGGAAAATTTATTGAGTAAACAGAGACTCTCCTTGTCCTGCCCAAAGCATGTAAAATATTTTGAGTAAAGACAGACCAAACTCCTCAATTTACATTGATAAATATGCCAAATATTGACATTTGTCTCAAGTAATATATGTTAAATTTAATGGGAACCAAATATCCAAAAACCAACATTTGTCATTTTATACAAATATCTGGCATATTTTCATACACTTAATCTCATGCTGTTAGGTTGTAAGCCTTTTTTTTTCTTTCCAATTTACTAGTCAGATAAATGAGAGAGGATTACCTCTACTGGAATTTGAACTGAGAATGATTTGGCTTCCTGATATTACTTAATAACAGCTTGCAAGAAGTTAATGCCATTCTGAAACCCATGGCCAAGAGTAATTATAGCTATAAAGTTAGTATAAAAATAGTAGAAAAGGATAAGTCTCTGAGTATGAAGCTGTGTCTATATGCAACATAATGGAAATATAAGAAAAAAGGGAGTGTATCCATTTGGCAATATTACCTGCCAATGTGATTCAGCATTCTTATTTATGGTATTTGAACCTTAATTTATAACTCAAATAGAAGCAGGTGGTACACATTTTCAATCTGAATTGTCCCAGTGTGATTATCACTAAGGTACACGAATGTATATACGTTTTACCAGAGGCAGCATTTTAATAATTGACTTGAGTTTAGAGCATTCTGTCAGAAGACCATCATAATCAAAACCATCATACCTTTAGGAAGGAATTCACAAGAATATACTGACCATTGCCTAATTTTTATCTCTAAAATAGAATAAAAAATTAATGCTACATCATTATATTCTAGGCAAGGTCATGGTTAATTTCTATAGCACATATTACATAATGTTTTTCTCAACAACAACTGCAAGGCTGACTCTAGACTTAATCTTATTAAGGAATAAAAAAGTAGGTTCTAAAGATTTATATCTTTCAAAGCCCTATCAAACTGTGAAAGATTAGGTTGCCCTCTATATATCATATTATATTTTCTAGAATTCCTAATGAGACTTCAGATGAGGTTTAGTTGTAACTTCTCAGCTCTTTTGGCCTCCACATACTACAAGACCATAAGCTAAATATCAATTGAAGAGCTCTCTGCCACCTGAGTTTTTGGTGAAATTGCATATAAACCCACATTCAATAGAATTTTGTCAACCTTCAAAGATGTTGTCCAATTCTCAGGGGTCTACAGTCTCTGAGCCTTTTATTTACCCTAATTCTAGTGTTTCTCAATGATGATTGTCCCTCTCTTTTCAAATAGCAACTCTTCCTCATCTTCCATGTCATTCCACCACCTTTCTTCTTCACATCACTACAACAATTAAGCATTTCACTCAGAGTATACGTGCATCCAACAGCATGTTCCGAGATGGTTTGAGACTCTAATAACTGGTCACATTTAATGCACTTCAACTTCTACCCTTTGTTGGCTCTCTTTCTCTTCTTCCTAATATAATTACTTCCTTAATGTCTTTGATATTCTTCTGTAGATTTGGTACATCATGTTACTCCATCCTGAAAAGGAAAAAGGGGATAGTGAAATTCACCTTGTAAAACAATTAATTATCAAAATAATATTCCACAAAATATAGTCTTCCCAAGGAGCTTATGTGGTAGGTTTTAAGGAAATAGCATTTTGTTGCATCTGTTTGCAAGTTAAATCACAATTAATAGACTTTCTTCTATCAAAGTAAGCATGCAGAGCTCACAAAAATCAAGGAAAGCTAAGTTAGGCTAGCTAAGTTTTAATTGCCTACATTCTTTTAAGTCTCTATTTTTATTATCATGAATTGCAACCAAATTTCACATGTTCTCATTTATAAGTGGGAGGTAAGTTATGCAAAAACATGGACACATTGAGGGAAACAACACTCAGTGGGGTCTTTTGGAGGGTGAAGGATTGGAAGAGAGAGATTAGAAAAAATAACTAAAGGGTACTAGGCTTAATACTTGGGTGATAAAATAATCTGTACAACAAGGCTTCATGACACAAGTTTACCTATGTAGCAAACCTGCACATGTACCCCTGAACATAAAATAAAAGTTAAAAAAATAAAATTTTTATTGATAAAATCTCATGGTGTTTTTGAATGACTTCAGCCTCCATTAATTCATTCAGCAAGGGTTTCAGAGTATCGATGATGCATCAGGGACTATTTTAAGTTCTATATATCTGGCAACAACAACATAAATAACCAAAAATGTGTTAAAGGGAGACAAAAACCTAAATAACATACTATATATTATGTTCCATACTAATAAATACAAAAGAAGAAAATAAAGCTTAAAGGGACATTGAAATGGCTGAAATTAGAGGAGGTATAGTATTTTAAATAGGAAGGTAAGAAAAAGCTTTAGCATGTGCAGGATGAAAACAGGAGAAAATTTTCCTATTTCCACCGTAGGCCTCACACTGAATAAAAAGCAACAGAAATCTACTTCTGAGAGGAGGAGAAGTTTGAGGAGAGAAACTCCCCACCATGATTCAGGCAAACAAGAATGACTAAAAACTCAGGGTAAAATACAAAGACTCAAAAAAAAAAAAAAAAGTCCTTAGACATCCAAAATGCCATCCTCAACACAAGGCAATCACATCCAACTGCTAGAAGAATTTGAAGACTATGACGTCCTGAAGGTCACAATATCAGGAAAAAAATCTCAAACTCAGCTCAACTACTTATTGGTTTGGCACAGTGATAGAAACATTGAAGAAGAAGTCCACTTATTTCAGAAATAAGTGATCTTGACTTCAGTGTCTCATGTTTCTCCTACAATGTTGACATCAATTAAAAAACATAAGCTCATACAAATGCAAGCAAGCAAACAAACAAGCAAACAGAACACAAAAAGTCAATTGTACTAGTCTCAGAGAGATATCTAGATGTTGAAACCATTGAACAAAAAATTTAAAATAACTATGACTATATGTTTCACAATTTAATGGAAAAGGTAGGCAATAGGCATGAACATTTAGATAATGTTTTTAGAAAGAATAAACCTATAAGACAGCTAAATAAAAATTCCATAATTAAAAAAATGCGAGAGATAAAATTCTTTCAATAGGCTCACCGGTGAATTTAACACAGCTGAGGGAAAAATTGGTAGATTTAAATATAGGCCAATAGAAATTGCTAAAAACTAAAATACACAAAGAAAAATGATTGACAAAAAGCAAGCAAACACTGCCACTGCAAAAACAGGTAAGAGCATCCAAAACTGGAAAAAAAATTCAAACAGTCTAAAAGATGTGTCATTGGATTAGAAGAAGGGGAAAATGATAAAATAGCAAAAGTGATATTGGAACAGAGAATGTTTGAATTTTTAAAAAAATAATAAAAGACATCTAAACCCAGATTCAAGAAGCTAAGAATAACACAAGCAGAATGAATACCTCCAGAAAACCATACCTAGGCATATTATAGCCAAACTGCTAAAAATCAAAAATAAAGAAACATGTCTTTAAAGTCAAGAGAAAGGTAAAAAGAAAAGACAGTTTACACACAAAGCGGCAAAGATAAGAATTATACCAGACTCTGTTTAGACACCACACAAGCCAAAAGATGTGTGAGATCTTTGAAGTGCGGAAAGCAGAGGAAAAAACAAAAATCTTTGTCAACACAGAATTCTGGACTCAGGAAAAAAGGTATATTTTTTAAATCAAAGCCTAGTAACAACAGTTTCAGATGGTCATAATCTGAGAGAATTAATAACCAGCATTCTTGCCCCACAGGAACTGTTAAACAAAGTTCTTCTGAGAGGACTTTGGTTCTAGATATGAATCTACACAAAGAAATGGAGGCTCTAGAAATTGTAAAATAAATAAACATTATTTTCTTATTTTTAATCACTTTTAATGATATTTGGCCATCTAAAGTAAAATTAGTAGAAATATCACATGCTTATAACACTTATAAAATAAAACATATGACAACAATAGCATAAATATTTGGAGAGAGGGATTAGAAAAAATATGATTCTGGGAGGAGAGGTGTTATTTCACTATGCAGTCTCTGCTGCCTTTAAAATGTATTGAATTTTATGGAAAAAAGTGATTGCATTAGTTAAAATAATAGGTTATGTTGAAGGAATTGCCCAACTTATAAACATCAGTTACTTTGTACCACACAATTTTATATTTCACACAATTTTATATTTTCAGATATGTATTGGGTGGCTCTTCAGGGCTGCTTGTTTTTCATGACTCGATGGCCCTTATCTTATCACAGTAGATGAAGAGAAAGGATGCGCTGTCATGCACAGGATTTTGATTCCCTTTGCCAGTCATTGAAACGTATCATATTCATTGGTCAGAACCAGTCACAGGTCTCTGCTGCCATTCCTTAAATGTATGTTGACTGGTAAGTATAAAAATTTGTAAACCAGGTATGGTGGTTTACATCTGTAATTCTAGCACTTTGGGAGGCTGAGGCAGGATCACTGGAGCTCAGGAGTTTGAACCAGCTTGGCCAACATTGCAAAACCTGATCTCTATTAAAAAAGAAAAAGTGATAATTTATTTTCCTGGGAAGGGGAAAAAAACTAGACATGCATGAGCATTTGTAATTTTTGCCATAGAGCTTCACTAGTGAGCTAGCGATTAAATTATACTCAGCATCTCGGCCCATGAAATATGAAATTGATGCATTTGCAGTTCCCTAAAAGCATGGAAACATTTGTATATTTGTCTACCTATCTGTGTATCTATCTATCTATCTATCTATCTATCTATCTATCTATCTATCATCTATCTACCTATCTATCCATTGATCTATCTCATCTATCTCTGGGTTAAGCATCTCTAATCTGACAATCCAAAATCCAAACTGTTCCAAAATCTGAAACTTTATGAGCACCAACATGATGCCACAAGTAAAAATTTTCACGTCTGCCCTGCTGAGAGAAGAAGTAGTCAAAATGCAAAGAAAACTTTTTCATGAACAAAATTTTTAAAAAACATATAAAATTTTCTTCAGGCTATGTGTATAAGGTACATATAAAACATAAATAAATTTTGTGTGTAGATTTGGGTCTTTTTCTCAAAATATCGCATTATGGTATATGCAAATATTCCAAAACTTGAAATTTAAAACACCTCTGGTTTCAAAGATTTCAGAGAAGAAATAATCTAACTATATCATCTCTATATATTATGGCTTCAATTATATAAAAAAGCCTGATAAAATGAGTGTGGCTAACAAAAAAATCTTAATATTTTATATGTGTTACAGCCTTAACAAAGATTAAATAGCAGAATACATGTTCTCATTTAGTTGTTTTTATTCCTTTTTAAAGCCAATTTAGTCCCCTCACATTTCATTTAATAACAGTAGAAATTTATATAATATTTGGAATATATATGACATTACATATCCTAATGCTGCATGATAATTGCCACATGATGAACTTTAGTAATCAATGCTTAAGATGTTAATATAAAGTTTCAGATTGTTAGTAATAACATTTTAAGAAACTGTAACTCAAAGTCCATTTAATTTTTAGACTGTAAATGCTCCTGTAGTTATATCAAGCCTTATATAGTTTATTAGGAATTATCTTTATATAAAAATATATTTTTATCTGTCATCCAATTACCTTACTCTCTAAAATTATAGTCACTGATTTGGAATAATCATGATTGATTTTGTTTTGTTTTTAGAATATAAGTCAAGAAAACCAGAAACAAATCCTCTTACTTATCCAATTTTGACAATAAAAGTACTTCTATTTTTCCATCTTTTTTTTTCTAATTACAATATAACCAAAGAAAATTCTTTTATTTTTGAAAAAGTTGAAGTATAGCACATTTCTCCAACTGTTTCTGCTAAGCTTAGAAATTAACAGACCTTCACATGAATTTATTGGTTAAAACATGCTAAACAGTTTCCAATATAGTGAACCTGCAGTATTAATTTCTTAAGAAATTGTAATATCACTCCATTATGTGTACATCTTTACAGCCTGTTCAGCTTTTGCTTAATAATAATTAAATGGGAGATATGGGTAGTAAAAGTTGATGATCTATGTTTTTCATTGGCATGGACTTAGACATTCATATGCTAAAAATACACACAGATTCACAAACACAAGCACAGTTATACATGATGTCTAGATTAGAAAAGAAGTGAATTAGAAATTTGTTTTTAGAACAAAAAACATAAAAGATAGGCTCAGAATATTATGAATAAGTGTATATAAACATATCTTCTTAAGAAGGCAGTGGATGAAAATTATTTGAAATTTTTTCTTAATATTATATATAATTTCATTTATTCTTAAACTTGTTACTAATAATTTTTGATGAGAGGAGAAACAGACAAAATTGGTTTAATAGTTTTACAAGGATTGATTAAAATTTTGCTTGGCTAAAAACCCAGTTTTCATAATTTTAAATGTCATTCTCATGGAAAAATAGTCAACATTAGCTATCTAACATTTGTAGACATTCATGGAGTAAATCTCCCACTGGATTATAATGCCCTTAAATTTTGAGTCTAATTTTCTTTTTGTTTCCTACAGCATTTAGCATGATGCTTGTCTCATAAGAATGTCTCCACAGATAGTTTTTGAAAGAATTAATAAAAACATGGTGGCTGTAATTAAACATCATAGAATGTACTTATTATACATTTCTCTCATTAATAGTTTTAATTCAATCCAGATGTTTTAAAAGATTTGTGATTTCCTTTATCACACACTACAAAGAAATTCCCAGGCCTTTAAATGAAACTTGGAACATACTGAGAGTTTCTTAATTTAAAGATCATTTCCCGTGGGATTCCAATTTGCCACTGTGTGGACGTCTGGCAGAACCATTTTCACAAATTTATAATAGCAGGGTAAAAGTCAGAAATCATTTTAATGGTAAAAATGTGTTTCATAGTCAGGAAAATTATCTTTTATAAATCATACTATAATTTACAGTAATATGACAATTAGCATATCTTTGCTGGTATAGATTTCTTCACTAATTATATAGGGTTTTTTTCTAAGTTTCAGAAAAAACCTTTTCTCAGGCAAATATTAAGATATCATCTTCTGTGCCATAACTGCATTTTGAGGGAAAAAGAATATCAAGCTTCTTTTAAAAATATAATAATGACAATTATTTAGAGGGCATTTACTAATGGTCACCCCAACTGTGTGAGAGGAGTCAGTGCTTTAACTCTCATTATTCAAAACTCATTAGCCACTGTTGAGTTCATGGGCAAATTAAGTACCATGTGGTTAAAGACCACTGTCAACAATAATATGAGATGTGTGATGGGAAATTGTATCCCTTTCTGTAAATGTTATTTTGTATAACATTTGTGTTATACAAATGTTCCTACCTATAAAATTTTACATTTTCTTTAAACTATTTCTTTAGTACATTTTCTTCAATTGCCAGGTTGGGGAGAGGGGCATCTCATGATTCCATTTTTTACCAATGGGACAAAGTCTCAAATGGGTAAAATGATGCAAGAGCACACATGACTAGTAAATTACAAATTTTGAAATGAACCAAAAGCATTATTCTTTACATTTAGATTCAGGGTGACTTTCTTGATAGCCCCACAAATTTATGTTGGACTGAGTAGTACAGTTGCCAGGTAACATATAGAATGATCAGTTAAAGTTAAATTTTAGATTAACTCATCGATGTTTTAGTATACATGTGTTCTAAATATTGCGTGTAACACACATAAACTAAAAAAAAGTTTGCTTACTTAAAATGAGAATTTAATTGAACTTAGAAATACACATTCTATGTGACGTTAATGAACTTAATAAGCAATGCTTAAAATGTTAATATAAAGTTTCAGATTCTTAGTAATAAAATTTTAATAAACAATAACTCAAGGCCCATTACTTTAATTTTTAGACTATAAATATTCATGTGTTTATATAAAAAAACAGAATGATTTTTCTTTGTTTCGTTGGGTTTGGCTAAAACTCGCAACTCTAGTTGGGTAGGGATATATGAAAGACTCATGTTTGGCAAATGAACAAGGAGCATCTGATAGAAAGTAAAAACATTTTAAGACTGTTAGTAATCTGCTATAGATCTCTGATATATCCAAAACACTTTAGACCTGATTAAGAAACAATTAAATAAATAAAGCAAATGAAGATACCTCTAGCAAACAATAGTCCACAAAATCAATGGTCCATTTTAACTTTATTGATTTCCACTTTTCTACAAGTAATATCAGCCTGTTCATTTGTGCTTTTGTTTCTTTTGCTCAGCAGTAACATAGTCATCTGCTCAGCAGAAGACATATTACAGTTAGCTTGCGATATTGTGGCTCTGTGGTGCTCTGGACATGGAAGACTTAGAGCTGGAAATATAATCTCATTATTGATCTGGTTTCAATTCTAGCAGTGGAGGGAAAGGTGGATCTTTAGACTAAATCTTTATGGATGCAAGTTCAAGAGCCCAGACCTTGAAACCAGAAGTCATGGGTTCAAATACTGACTGCTACTTACTAACTGCATTAATTAAATCAGTTACATAGCTTCCTCTTTATGATTCTTAATCTGTCAACTGTGCTTGATATTATACTAGGCTTATAGAATTTTTATAAAGAGCAATGACTAATTGTACATAATGCTCTCATAATGATTCAGGGAATATGGTCCTTTTATTACTATTGATATTATTAGACATTTAATCTACCATTTCTAGAAAAATTTTAGTTTTATCTAAGAGATAAGATTTAAAACATATAGTAGTAAGAGTAATAAAATATACTTTTTTTTACTACCAACATTAGACATTTGTAATTTACTGAAAGTAAAATAATTAACAGCAGATGTGATACAATAAATGGAATTAAAAATTAGGCACCTGTTTCCCTTTTGTACCTGCACCAAGTCCACTGTCTTTTGTGTTTATAAGAGTGTACCACTCATATATATACATTTACATATATAATTAGCGTTACATGCTTAGAAATGCTTATCCATGCATGCTCTGTGCAGCTCTGTTCATTACTTGCACCATTTGTCTTGAGACCTATGGATTGTTTTTGTAATCTCAAAATAATCTTCAAATTCATATCTATGAGTATTTTAAGTTATATTCTTTATGGGAACCAAACTGGCAAATAATAAAATTAATATTTCAATATAGCTAATATAAATACAAAACTAAAAATAATCTATATTTCTGAAGATATATGCAGCCTTAATTAATCAATAGTAATAGGTAGTAAAATATTTGAATTAGATTCTGGCAATTCAACATGGTTTTAATTTCTAAAAAGTAGTTTCCAAATTACTGCTACTGCCTCAAAATACAAAGAGAAGAAGGATAATTGTATAAGTAGTACAGGAGTTGAACCAAATAGCTCTCCACTAGAGTATCATTGGATGTGTATTCTGAATTCTTAGCACTTCACATAACGATTTCCACATGAGGGGCATTAGCTTTTTTCTGATAGTTTCTCTCCACTTCAATCTATTTCTTCTTAATGAGTATTTTCATCAAACAGAAGTAAGAGAAGTAATATACAAGCATAAGATTTCTGCTGCGCTTTTTACATTGTCTTCTCTTCTGTGTCTCTGTGTCTCACATCTCTCTACTTTTCTTTCATAAGGACACCTGCCACTGGATTTATGTAACCCATCCTAAAAAGGATGATTGAATCTCAATATCCTTAACACAGTTACTTCTGCAAAGACTTATTTTAAAAATAATATTATTTTAAAATGATAAACAATTGTATATAGGCATACTTTAGAGATTTTGAGGATTTGGTTCCAGACCACTGCAATAATATGGATATCACAAAAATGTGAGTCACACAAAATATTTTTCCAATTCATATAGAAGTTATGTTTACATTATTCTGTAGTCTATTAAGTACACAATGACATTATGTCTAAAAAACAGTGTAATTATGTTAAAGCAATTTGGGAGGCCAAGACGGGTGGATCACAAGGTCATGCATTTGAGACCAGCCTGGTCAGCATAGTGAAAACCTGTATCTACTAAAAAGACAGAAAAAATAGCCGGGCATGGTGGTGGGCACTTGTAATCCCAGCTACTCAGGAGGCTGAGGCAGGAGAATCACTTGAATCCGGGAGGCAGAGGTTGCGGTGAGCCGAGATCGTGCCATTACACTCCAGCCTGGGCAACAAAAGCGAAGCTCTGTCTCAAAAAAAAAAAAAAAAATATATATATATATATACACACACACATATATATACACACACATATATGTATATATATATATACACTTTATCGCTAAAAAATGTTAATGATCATCTGAGCCTTCAGTGAGTCATAATCATTTTGCTGTGGAGGTTCTTGTTTTTTTGTTGATTGCCCCTGACTGATCAGAGAGGTGGTGGCTGAAGGTTGGGGTGGCTGTGGTAACTTCTTAAATAACACAATAATTAAGTTTGTCACATAAATTGGCAAGTCATTTCTCTGTAGCATGCAATACTGTGTAAAAGCATTTTAGCCACAGTATAACTTCTTTCAAAAGTGGAGTCAAGCCTCTCAAACCTTCTTGCTGCTTTATCAACCAAGTTTATAAAATATTCTAAATCCTTTGTTCTTATTTCAACAATGATCACAGCATCTTCACCAGGAGTAGACTTTATCTCAAGAAACATTTTTTTTTTTTTGCTCATTCATAAGAAGCAACTCCTCATTTGTTCCAGTTTTTTTCATGAGATGACAGTAATTCCATCACAGCTCAAGGATTCATTTCTAATTCTATTTCTCCTGCTATTTAGACCACATCTGCAGCTACCCACTTCTCTTAAATTATGGACCCTTTAAAGTCATTCATGAGATTTGGTCTCAAATTTTTCCAAACTCCTATTAATGTAGATATTTTGACCTCCTCATATCAATCACACATGTAGTTAATGAAATCTAGAATGGTGAATCCTTTCTAGAAGTTTTTCAATTTACCTTGCCCAGATGCATCAGAGTAATCCCTATCTGTGACAGCTATAGCCTTATGACATGTATTTCTTAAATAATAAGAATCAAAATTTGAAATTAATCCTTGATCCATAGGCTCCAGAATGGATGTTGTGCTATGAGGCATGAAAACAACATGAATCTCTTTGTGCATCTGTATCAGAGCCCTTGGGTGACTAGGTGCATTGTCAATGAGCAGTAATATTTTGAAAGAAATATTTTTTTTCTGAGGAGTATATCTCAACTTTACTCTTAAAATATTAAGTGAAGCATGCTGTAAACAGATGCGCTGTCATCCAGGCTTTATTGTTTCTTTGATAGTGAAAAGGCAAAGTAGACTTAGCATAATTCTGAAGGGTTCTAGAATTTTTGAAATGGTAAATGAGCATTGGCTTCAAGTCAATGTTAGCAGCTGCATTAAGCCCCTAATGAGAGAGTTGGCCTGTCATTTGAAGCTTTCTTCTACCAATAGAAGGCAGTTTTGTCTACATTGAAAATCTGTTGTTTAGTCTAACCACCTTCATCAATAATCTTAGGTACTTCTGGATAACTTGCTGCATTTTCTACATTAGCACTTTCAGCTTCATCTTGTACTTTGTATATTATGGAAATAACTTTTTCTCCTTTAACCTCATGAACTAAACTTTGCTAGCTCCCAACTTTTCTTCTGTAGCATCCTCACCTATATCAGCCTTCTTGAATTGATGAGAGTTAGGGCCTTGCTCTAACTAAGTATTAGCTTAATGGAATATCGTGGTTGATTTGATCTTCTATCCAGACCACTTACATTTCTCTATATCAGCAATAAAGCTGTTTTGCTTTCTTATAATTCATTCATTCACTGGAGTAGTATTTTTAATTCCCTTCAAGAAATTTTCCTTTGCATTCACAACCTGGCTAACTGCTTTATACAAAAGGCATAGCTTTTGGCCATTCTTGGCTTTCTCCATGCCTTCTTCACTAAGCTTAATCATTTCTAGCTTTTGATTTAAAGTGAGAGTTGTGACTCTTCCCTTGAAAACTTAGAGGATATTATGGGGTTATTAATTGGCCTAATTTCAGTATTATTTTGTCTCAGAGAAAAGGAAGGCCTGAGGAGAGAGAGAGAGGGAAAGAGAAAGGACCATTCAATGGAGCAGTCAAACATTTAATTATGTTTGCTTTTATGGACACAGTTTGCAGTTCCCCTCTCCCCCGAATTACAATAGTAACATAAAGATTACTGATTACAGACCATTATAACATATAAAATAATAATTTAAAAGTTTAAAATATTGTAAGAATACCCAAAATGCGACACAAGATACAAAATGAGCACATTGTTGGAAAAATTGTACCAATAGACTTGCTTGATGCAAGGTAGCCACAAATCTTCAATTTGTAAAAGCATAAAATCTACTGAGCACAATAAAGGGAAGTGTAATAAAATGAGGCATGCATGTATTAGTCAGCTGATATAAGTATTCCTACTGTGATGTAACATAGATTATCCTTGGTTTGCATAGTTTTGATATTAATGAGTTTTAGTTTTCATGATTTAGTTAAATAACACCAACCCTCCAACAACTTGGTTTCAATTTTGGAAGTCCCACTGTATTTTCTGTGAAGAACTGCAAAAGGTACAAATTTGGCTGTTAGCTTGTTATTCTACTAATCACTATGTAAATAACTGATGCATTTACTTCATTATCAATGACTACTGAGTCAATTCTTTTTGAATATGTCAGTGATTGGCCACTGCTCATCCGTTATTCATTTCACATCTAGACACAAAGCTGTAGTTGTATTATGTTGCACTTTTGTCTCTCAGTGAAAAACCGTCATACAATTTTACAAAAACATAATCAAAAGACAACATTAATCATCCAAGATGAAAGTACAGCAAAGACACTTGATGTCTAGAAATGAAATTCGAATGAAATTCGAATAGAATGAAGTTACAAAAGAAATAGCTAATTGCAAAAATGTTGATATTGTCTCCATTTGGAGAAACTAGATATGCAGCTGGAGAAACTTAGTAAAGGTAAATTTACCCACATGCATAAAGAAAGTGGTTATGATGAAAATAATAAAAATGTCTCAGAGGACCGGTAGCTGCAACAAAGTTTACATTAAAGAAACACTAGGAGATTTTTATGACATTGAAAGCTGAAAGGACAAAATGTTGGAAGATAATAAGAACTTCAAAAGGAGTATGACTATTGGCCTAGCCATGGAAATGACACACCTTGTAAGTTATATGACCAACAAGAAGGTAAGCACTATCCAAGCTACTGTAAACCCAGAAATAGAGCCCTTTAGTTTTCAATAAGTCAGAGTATAATGACATTTATCCCATCTTCATTAAATTTCAGTACTAAGTAAAAATGTTTTACTATTTTTATTTGTGTATAATCTTGTAATTAACAGTACGATAAAAGTTTTAAATTTTATATCTTGATAAATATTTTGATATGATTTTACAAGGACACAGGTGAATTGTAAAGATTCCCATTGGTTATTAGGATTGTTTTGCAAGGTTTCAGCAAAACAGTGATAAGAAATATTATAGTAAATAATTGGGAAAGCTGAATAATAATCCATCAAAGTCAGAGCCTAAGGTCTAACTATGTCAAAAGGAAGATGGTGGGATGAAGGCCACTGTTTCCTACTTCAGTTGACCTAGGGTTGTTTACTTTCAACTGTTGTTTCTTGGTAACCCCAAATATTGTCTGATAAATGTGGTTTATAAAATAAGGCAATTACCACTTAATAAAATAGTCTGTCTTTATCAAATGCATATGAAATAATTCATACAATAGAAAAGTAATTTTGGCATAAAAAACAGTGTGTGTGTTTACATTTAATTAGATTAAATTTTTCAGTGATTGTAATATACCCTCTAGTGTTATGTACTTTCAAAAAGAAAAATATATGTTGACATAGTGCTTTTTTATAATAGCTTTATATTTGGTAATTATTGGCTGGTGTTTAGATTTAATAAGCCAGAAATTATTTTTGCTATCTGATATTTATAAAAAAAGAGAGAGAGAATAGACAAAATTTAAGAATAAACATACACAAAATATAAATTAAATAATCTGGTTAAAATATTCCTAAGATTTCTTCACTTTTAGAGTTTAATTCTTTATTGTATTTTTGGCTTAAACTAGTTGATGTTTATATCATTTACATAATATAATTTTTTGTTTTACGAAAGCATTGGTGGTGCAACATTTCTTAAAATAATCTGTTAAAGAAATAAAAGCCATCCGTGGAACTACGTAGAGCTAATCTACCTTTGACTCCTGCTTGAAAAATGTTGAAAAATATATTTTATTGCCTACTTCCCCTCTCTCTACACCAGTTTGCTCCTTGGGATTAAAAGATTGCTCCACTCTTCTCCTTGGGGTTTCCTTTCAAGGTCTTACTCTTCTTTTTACTTTTTAGGGAATAATTATGTTCTTATCTTTCATTTCTAACACACTTAATCTAAATACATTTTCTCTAGAGAGAGCTTGTATGATTTATTTGAAAAAAACTGCCATGAACCCAGGATTTGGGGCAGTTAGCCACACTGATCTTCAGAGAGAGCTCTATAATGGTTTTTAACCTCTGTTTTGAAATAAAATGTACATCTATTACATTTTAATGAAAGTGCAACTCCATTACTCTTAACGGTAAAAACTGCAATTACTTTTGCACCGCCTAATATTATTGTGAACATTTTGCTATTTTTATTTTATTTCACTTTTTTGAATAAAAATACTGGGTGAAGTAGTGTTTTAAAGCATTGTTAAGTATGTTGTTCATAAAATGCTGCAATAAAACACATTCAGTTGCAAATTGTGGAGCATGTTTTTTGTTTTTGATAAGTCTCTTTGAAGCTTCTTTGTATTTTCATTCTAAATCCAGGATATTGGTGGGAATATAGTATTATGTTGGTAGAAAACTCTTTCAGATAATTATGTTACAAACTCCTGTATGTTACATAATTCTTACTTTCAGGTGCAATTTTACTGTAACACTTACTTAAGACTGCTGGATATTGCTATTAAAGTCTTCTCTTGAGCTCCAGCAGTCAAAGCCAAGGAAACTGGCACATGTTCCTCTATAATGTAGCCTGGGAGACTCTGATATTATAAACACTCTATCTAGCAATCTTTCTGAACTCTGGAAAACAATTCAAATAACATTCAAGAGGTTACAACAATGAAAGGCAGGTCTTTTAGAACTAACATAGTAGTTTCAGAATAAAGAAAAATGTTATTTTGATTACTTCTAAACTGTTGAATTTTAAGGGATTTGCTAGTGCTTTAAAATATTTTATCTATTGCTACAAATTATGAGTTATAGCAGTACTCATGACAGAAAAAAATACCTCCAACAAATATGTATACAGGAGAAAATACTCGAAATCTGGAAAAGTCTGTGGGGCAACACCATTACCTAAAAAGTAAAACAAACATGTAATATAAATTTTACTAATGTAATTTATTTGTCCAACATACCTAAACTATTATAATTTATACATGTAACCTAATTTTAAAATAATTAATGAAGCATTATATATATATATTCAACTAAGTCTTTGTATTATATTATATAAAATATGTCTCAATTCAGAAACATTACATTTCAAGTGCTCAAGAGCCACTGTGGCTAGTGGTAACCATATTGAACAGATGTAGGAATGTATTCTTCTCTCATTAAAAATATATATTTAGAGATAGTCTTCTTTTTGGTATATATTGAAAAAGTGACATAATATTGTCTCACTTCCCCAATTCCTTTACACATGTTCCTAGACAAAATGATGCACAATACTTTCTTCAGCATTTAATTATGCATCTGGTTTCAGTATGGGCTGCACACAAAAAAATATTTTCTCCCGAATTGTAAGATTGTAAAGCAATCTTTTCTGTGAAATATTCCTGATCAGCCACCAAGCACTTTGAGTAGTTTGTCTTAGAGTGGTAATCCATCAAAATGCTTTATTTAGAAAAATTGAAGAATTAAGTAATTTATATAGAAATAATCACTTTTAAATTCCTTCTTTTACTAACAGGCAATGACAGATTGAAAATGCACTAGTTTTAGGTTCAATTCAGACAAATAGGCATGTCTAAATCCTAGTATGTTGGGATATATGAACTTGAGTGAGTTATCTAGCTTTTTGCTTGGTCTCAGTTTTCTAATTTATAAAATTTGATGGATAGCTATATTAAATAATTGCCCAAAGTCACCTATTGGTAGTAATTGGTTAAACTCATTTTTGAGTCAGTAAAGAGAACACACATACATATAAAGAGTTTAAAAATGAATTATTCAGTAACATAAGAAAACATTTCAACAGACATAACCTGTCAAGATGTGGTTTTGTAGCAAAAAATATATATATATAATGCTATAAATGTTCAGAGAAGGATGATCACAGTGTAAACAGGAATACACAGAAAGACATCATAATAATGGTCACATTTTTGTCTTGGTCATTTTTAAAAAATTTTGCACTGAAGATAGTGTGCCATCCAAATCGCAAAATAGCTTGAATAAATGCATTTCATCAGGAAATCACATGATATGTTCAGAAAAAAAAAATAATCAGATCTACCTGACTGAACTTTTGGGAAGTACATTTAGCACTTCTGGAAATAAAGTAAATCCATATTGTAGACATAAATAATAGATTACCTATTTTAGGTTGGTGGAGATACAATAATGAAAGCAGCCTTTAAGAAAGAAATTCTAAAAATAATGTCCACATTAATTCTAATATGCTCATTTCTTTCCTGTCTTGCATTTTCATTTTTAACGTTGTTACTATTTAGAGGGTTTTCGTGATTAGAACATTGAGTTTTCTATCCTTGATGGGTTCAGGTTCTGAAAATCTGCTCTGAATTAACTAAAAACAATTTTATACATAATATCTCTAATTCTACCAATAATAGTGTGTGATAGATATTATTATCCTGCTTAATATGTAAGGCAAACAAGGCATGGGAAGGTTTACAAATTTTCTCAAATTCACACTTCATAATATAATGAAGCTAGGAGGCTGACTTAAGTGAATTTGATGGCAGAGCTACTTTATCCTATCCTATGTTATTAGATGTTCCTCTATCTCTTGGACACATTTGTGTTTACCATTTGTGAAACTCACATATCTATTCCTGCCTTGTTCTTAATAATTCTTAATGCATCAATAAAAAAAAAAAAACAGTACGATTCAAGAGATTAATGCCCTAGACTCACCACAGGGTTAAATAATAAAAAGAAAGGTGATCATTCTCACTTCTGTAGGACAACAGCTATTCAAGAAAAGAATCTCCCACTCATATGCCCAACTGTCACAAAATGTTTAGGTTCTAATTATTTATTGCATACTTTTAAAAAACAACAATTTAATTATGGAGAAAACATTATCTAATTTGAATTTATTTCTTACATCTGTTATATTCTTATATTCAAATGTTTAAACAGGTAACTAGCATAGCATTCTATCTGCATTTTCAGATAAAATGATAGCAAAATAGCAGAATTTCACATACTGTGTAAAGGATTATTATACGTTGGCTCTTTCTGTCATGGTCTGTTTGTGCAGGCTGGTTGACAAAAGATGAGTAGAATATGAGAAAAAATTGAAAAATTTAGTATTCTCAATAAAAGATTATAATTTTTTATTCAGACTCAGAAAGGAAAGAGCAAAGAAAATCCTCAGTGTTTATTTTGGCTAAATTGTTAACTGCACTTGCTGTTTTATAAGATGAAAGAAAATGGCACTCATCATAAATGCACATTTTAGACATAGCCATATAGTCATGTGTATGTGCATAAATTGTCTGGGGCTGAATAGAAAATAAAAATCATTATCTTATTCAGTGTAATGGAAAAATGAGTCATTCATTTCCTTCAGATGCTTGTTCTCCTCCTTTGTTTCCTATTTTAGTTAATTGTAACATCCTCCTTCTAGCCCTTCAGCTTGTAAAATATGAAATTATTATATCTTTATAATCCTATATCATTCAATCTATACACTACCATTATTTCCTAAAACTTTCATGTCTCTGTACCAATTTTGTACTATTTCCTCAGCCCAGAATTGTATCTTCTTTAATTCAACAAATATGTGTTATTTATCTTTTTCAGAAATATATGATGTAAATTTTGACTTATGATATCTTTTCTCACAGTTTTACATAGTGAAAGTCTTCTTTCTATTTTGCATTCTGCTGGAATCATATCAGTTTAAGACCTTTAATATTTTCTATCTTAATTTATATCACACCTCATTATATCTATTTCTTATTCCTCTTTCTGTAGTGTAACATGCCTGAGAGGTTTCAGTATGCAGCATAAAAATTCAATAACTGTTAATTGACTGGTTGAATAGTTTACTGCATTTTTCTAAAGTAGAAACTAAATGGGAGTAAACTAGACAGCTTTGGTGACTGCATTGGTATTGTTTTGTTTTCTTTTTAAATTAAAAAATGTAACATCTCTAAGCAGCTTTCTTACTACAAACAATAATATAATAAAGTTCAGGATAAATGATATTTAGTTCTAAATAAAGGTGTCATTTATCAGTTCATTTCTGTTATATTTAATATTACTTGTTCAACCAGTCACTGATTAATGAGGTAATATTTGAAAGGATTCCTGTGGGATCTAGTCAAAGTTGTATTTTTAGCACTTCTTTAATATTTTAAAATTATTTTCTTAATGTTAAATTCCAATTTTACCATAAATTGGTTATTCTTATATAATCTTATGTCCAAAAACCTTTAATAGTAACAAATTAACAGGTTGAAATGGCAATGACCTATGAAATGGAAAGGAACTGACAATTTGGAAAAGCAAAAGAGCAACGTATAAAGTAAAATACAATGCATAACACGGAAACATTTAAGGAGGACTATAGAAACTATTGCCTTTTGAATTTAATAACCTGTAATGGATTAAGAAAACTTTTCTATCATGTGTTTTTAAAAACTGAGATATAAATTTTACTTATCTGACATACATTTTAAACCCAATTGTTAATAATAAGAAAAAAGTAGAAGAATTATGCAGCTATACTATACTTTTTCTTCCTTTTTTTCTGAAATAGCATCTAAAGTTCCACTCCCTGACAGGGTATATGAGATTTTCAGTTTCCTGGCAGATGTACTGTCCTGAGGCAAGGCCCACAGAATTGGCAAATCTCCTCCCCTAGATCCTGGTTTTCTTATTTCAGAAAAACATTCCAAAGACTGTGAACTCAAAACAGTGGTAACATCTGTGGATATCCTTCTTGAATGCTTTGTATCAAAAAACACAATAAAGTGGCTATTTAAAATAATTTACCAATATGAAATCTAATTGAAAATATAATAAATATAGCAGAACAATGTTAATGAAGTATTTAAGAAAAGAATATAAGAAAACAGCATCTTTTTTCATCAATGTAAATTTTTGTATCTTTTTATTTCTAATTTTAATCAGTGAGTATGCATAATTTCTTAAGTAATACAAGTATTTCCCTATGAAATATTTCAAAATACATAAATTGGCATTGGGGAAAAGAGACTTACAAAGGACCCACTCATTCTTATAGTGAGTGAAACGTATCAAAGAAAACCCTAAATGTTCATAATTTGGAGTGATTTGAGCCACAGTATAAATGTGGTATATATACACCATAAAATACTACCCAGCCATAAAAAAGTGAAATCCTGTCATTTGTTGCTGCATGGATAAACTAAGAGGTCATGATATTCAGTGAAAAAAGCTAGACATAAAAGGAATACCACAAGATCTCAGTCATTTTTGGAATTTAAACAACCGGATCTCATAGAAGCATAGAATAGAATAATGGCTAACTGAAGTTGAAGTGGGCTGTAAAGAAGGAATGATAGTAAGAGACTGGTCAAAATTACAGTTATATAGGAGGAAAAAAATTCTGTGTTCTATATCACAATAAGATGACCATAGTAAACAATATTATCATGGGTATTTCAAAATAACTAGAAGAGGGGATTTTGAAGGTTCTATCCACAAAGAATAAATAAATTTTGAGGTGATGGATATGCTTAATACAATGATATGATTATTAAACAATGTATATTTGTATCAAAACATTACACTGAACCCCATAAATATCTGCAAGTATTACGTATCAAGTACAACAAAATAAATAAAATATTTCCTGTATCCCATGTCAAATGTAAATAAAAATAAGTAGGGCTGGAGAATTTGCTGAACACAAAGCAAGAACAAAGACATCTCAAAGACTGTCTAATAAAACATATCAGAGGAACTAGCTCATATCAATTGTTGCCAAAATCCCTGTAGTTTTCCAAATGCAGAAACTGGCCAGCTTCCAAATTTTTATTTTTTCAACACTTTAGTCAAGAGGAGATTTTTCCTGAACATGGGGTATACTTACTGTATGACAGAATGCATATCAAACATCAAATGACATATTATGTTTCCCTTGAGCCAGTGATTGGCAAGCAAGTAATAATTAGAGGTATCAAGATGAGTTCAGAGGAGAGAACTTGCTGTCACATCTGTTTATTTTCCAAAAGTAAATACACACATATATATATATACACACACACACAGACACATATATATGTATATACACAGACATATATATATACAGACATATATATACACACATATGTATATATATGCACAAGGAGTGATACTGTAATAAAATCTTACTCTTGAATAAGAGGTCAAGAAGGAAATACAACGCTTTGTTGTGCTATTTGATAGTCCCATCTTAAATAGACTTTCATAATGTTTCTTCATGTTGTATTATATTTAACACAAAATAGATGAATAAATAAACAAAATCACGTATTAATTTAGGGAGGATTTGAATAAAAGGTTCTTCTTGTACGGATAATTATTCTAGCATCGTAATTTTGTAAGGAATTAAATGAACTTCATTTTTAGGATTCTTAGCCAAAACTAGAAAAAACTTTGGTCTTATTAAAAGTCTGGTGAGAACAAAGGGAAGTTGAAGTTCCAGACATGTAAATTCCAGTGCATATGTCTTTATATTTCCTTAACCAATTTCATTCTTGTTGAAATGTGAGTGCTATAAATCTAGTATCTGTTCTACCTACATTTGTTCTAGAGTGAACCAAATGGTAGTTGAGTTCAGAAAACATATAATCAGTATTCTACTGTCTCAGTGGACTATGTAACTTGAGAAACAATGGAAGACAATTCAGTATCTTCATATAAATTCCAATACATTTATAATTTAAAAATATATATCTGAGAAATCATAGCAAACACATCCTTAATGAAGGCATATATAAAATGATAAACATCAATAAATTCCTGTTATAAATATAGTTACCTTCATTTATAATCCATATCATATTGCATTCTCATTATACATGGAAAGCTTATATTGGATGTTACTTTTATTCTTTGACATCAAAGTTATACTAACATTTTACCATACCTGTTTTTGCACAAAGAAATCTATGACAATTTATTACCTCCTTTAAACTATGTTTTTTCTGATGTTCTATGTTAGAAACTTTAATATCAACCTATGTTCAGGCTTGACCAACACTTGGAAATCTGTTTTTGTCATAGATAGAGAAAGATAAAACCAACAAATATATATCTCGGTGTTTTAACAGGCCAATCTTGATGATCTGGTTTTGGTATTTCTGTCATTATATTGGATTTCTTTTTTCCTGGATTCAAAATTTATTCTCTTTAATGCTGTGCTTCCCTTGCCCTATACCCTAGTTACTGGGTTTCTTCTTTTACCTACTTTGCTTTGTGTCCTCTTTGTAACTGGGTGTATTAGTGCCTAATTCATACATCCAATCATTAGATCTCCTTTATGCCTTGTGGCTGTGATATTAATAATGAAAATAAAAACTATTTATTAATTTTTTTAAATATGGGTGTGTTTATATGTTTTATATTATATATTTTCTATGATACCCATGACAACACCATGCTGTAGGTATTGTTGTTTCCATTTTATACACTTAATAATCAAAAAATGTATGTATTAAAAGGCTTAGCTGTTTCACTCACTGATACCTAATTGGTAAGGAAAGTTTCTCACCAATTTTTAAAGGTACTTTCCTCAGTATCAAAGTAAAAAAATGTAAACTCTTAAACCATTAGCATTATGCACATGGACTAAAAATTTATCTGCCTCTCTTTGATTTGTCCCCGCCACTAGATTGTAGTTTTATCTTTAGCACTAACTCTGGTTAATTGGTTGAAATAACCTATAATTCTGGGTCACAAAACTTTATTTAATTTTTTATTACTTTTAATTTTTAGATAATTGTAGATTCACATGCAGTTGTAAGAAACAATACAGAAAAATGCAAAATGCCCTTTACCCAATTTTCCCCAACAGTAACATTTTTTGGAACTAAATAGTACAATATCACAACCAGGAAATTGGCATTGATATAATTCACCAAACATATTCAGATTTCACCAGTTTAATTTGCACTTGTGTGTGTATGTGTGGGTATTTAGTTCTGTGCAATTTTATCATGTGTCACTGCCATCACAGTCAAAATACAAGACAGTTCTCTTACAATAATCTCTTATGCTACCCTTTTGTAACCAAGGCCACCTCCTGATTTCCTAACCCTGGTAACCACTCATCTCTTCTCCATCTCTATAATTTTTTCATTTCAAGAATATTATATAAATGTAGCCTTCTGAGGTTGACTTTTTTCAGGTATCATTTCCTTTAGATCCATTTATGTTTTTATGTCCCTCAATAATACATTCCTTTTTATTTTTGAGTGGTATTGCTTGGTATAAATGTGCCACAATTTTTAAAAATTATTTTAATATGGTAGGTTTGGGTTGTCTTCAGTTTTTGGATAGTATAAATGAAGCTGCTGTAAACATTCTGTTACTTTTTTTTATGATCATACATTTCATTTCTCTGGGCTAAATATACAATCACTGTATTGTATGAAATCCACACTGTTACTTGTGTAAGAGACTTCCATACTCTTTCCCAGAGGCTGTATTATTTTACATTCTTAACCAAAGTATATTAGTAGTTGTTTCTTTGCAATTTTGACATTATTTCCTAAGTGATATTACTATTTTTTAAAACTTTTGGTATTCTTATAGGTGACTAGTTGTATTCGTTCCTTCTCACACTGCTTTAAAGAACTACCTGAGACTGGGTAATTTATGAAGAAAAAAGGTTTAATTGACTCACAGTTCTGCTGGATGTACAGAAAGCATGGCTTGGGAGGCTTCAGAAAACTTCCAATTATGGCAGAAGGAAAAGGGGAAGCAAGCACTGTCTTCACATGGCAACGAGAGAGACAGAGTGAGAGAGAGAGAGGGAGAACGTGGAAGTGCTATACACTTTCAAACTATCAGATCTCATGAGAATTCATTCGGTATCATGGGAACAGCATGAGGAAAATCTGCCCTCATGATCCAATTACCTCTTATTGGGAATTACCATTCAACATGAGATTTGGGTGGGGACACAGAGCCAAACCATATCATTCTTCCCCTGGCCCCTCCCAAATATCATGTCCCTCTCACATTTTGAAACACAATAATGCCTTCCCAACAGTCCCCTAATGTCTTAACTAATTTCAGCATTTGCCTTCCCAACAGTCCCCTAATGTCTTAACTAATTTCAGCATTAACCCGAAAATTCAAGCCCAAAGTCTCATCTGAGACAAGGCAAGTCTCTTCCACCTATGAGCCTGTAAAATAAAAAACAAGTTAGTTACTTCCAAGATACAATGGAGTTACAGACATTGGAGGTAAATGCCTCCATTCCAAGTGGGATAAATTGGCCAAAACAAAGAGCTACATACCCTTTGCAGGTCTGAAATACAACAGGGCAGTCATTAAATCTTAAAGCTCCCAAATTACCTCCTTTGATTCCATGTCTCACATGCAGGGCACACTGATGCATGGGATAGGCTCCTAATGCCTTGGGAAGCTCTACTTTGGTGGATCTGTGTGGTGCAGCCCCCATGATTGCTTTAACAGGCTGGCATTGAGTGCCTGCAGCTTTTATAGGTATGTGGTGCAAGTTGTCAGTGGATCTACAATTCTTGAGTCTGGAGAAAAATGGCCCTCTTCTCACAGCTCCACTAGGTAGTTCCCCAGTGGGGACTCTGTGTGTGGGCTTCGACCCCACATTTTCCCTCCACATGGCCCTAGTAGAGTTCTCCATGAGGTCTGCACCTGGGCAGCAGACTTCTGCCTGTATATCCAGGCACTTCCATACACTCTGTGAAATCTAGGCATAGACTCCCAAACCTCAAGTCTTGCTTTCGGCACCCCTGCAGACCCAAACCATGTGAAAGCTACCAAAACTTGGGACTTGCACCATCTGAAGAAATGGCTTGAGCTGTACCTTGGCCCCTTTTAGCCATGGCTGGAGCTAGACCAGCTGGGATGTAGGGCACCATGACCTGAGGCTGCACAGAGCAGTGGGGCCCTGAGCCTGGCCCATGAAATCATTTTTCCCTCCTAGGCCTCCATGCCTGTGATGGGAGGGGCTACTGCAAAGGTCTCCACAATACCTTGGAATCATTTTCCCTGTATCTTGGTCATTAACATTTGGGTCCTTATGTAAGTTTCTGCAGCCAGCTTGAATTTCTTCCCAGAAAATGTTTTCTTTTCTTTTCTATCACATGGCTGCAAATTTTTCAAACTTTTATGCTGTGCTTTTCTTTTAAATATAAGTTCCAGTTTCAGATAATGTCTTGGTTCATGCATATGATTGTACACTGTTAGAAGCAGCAGGTCACATCTTGAATGCTTTGCTGTACAAAATTTCTTCTGCCAGATACCCTAAATCATCTCTCTAAAGTTCAATGTTCCACAGGTCTCTGGAGCAGGGGCTTAATGCTGCCAGTCTCTTTGCTAAAGCTTGGCCAAGGGTAAACTTTACTCCAATTCCTAATAAGTTCCTCATCTCCATCTAAGACCACCTCAGCCTAATTTCATTGTTCATACAGATATCAGTATTTTGGTGAAAACCATTCAATAAGTCTCTAGGAAGTTTCAAACCTTCCCTAATCCTCCTGTCTTCTTTTGAGCCCTCCAAACTGTTACAACATCTGTTATTTTGTTCCAGATTTGCATCCACATTTTCAAGTATCTTTATAGCAATGCCTAACTTCTCTGGTATCAATTTTCTGTATTAGTTTATTCTCACAGTGCTAGAAATAACTATCTGAGACCGGGTAATTTATGAAGAAAAAAAGATTTAATTGGCTCACGGTTCTAGAGGCTGTAAAAGAAGTATGACTGGGGAGACCTCAAAAAACTTATAATCATGGTAGAAGGCAAAGGGGAAGCAAGCACTGTCTTCATATGGTGGCAGGAGAGAGAGAGAGAGAGAGAGAGCAAAGGAGGAAGTGCTACACACTTTCAAACCATCAAATCTTGTGACAACTCACTATCCTGAGAGCAGCATGGGGAACATTCACCCTCATGGTCCAATCACCTCCCACTAGGTCCCACCCCCAACTTTGGGAATTGCAATTCAATATGAGATTTGGGTAGGGACACAGAGTCAAACCATATCACTAGTGATATCTCATTATGGTTGTGTTTTTCTGTCTTTTACTGGCTAATGGTATTAAACATTGTTTAATTAATCTGTCATATCTTTTTTTCTAATTATTTCAACATATGAATTTTCATAACTCTTTAAATATTTAAAACATAAGTTATTTGTCATATCAGTGGTTTGCAATTTTTTTTCCACTGTGTAGCTTGAGACAATAGGATTTAATGCTTTGTTTAGGTTTATATGATAGAATTCCATGACAGTTTGGCAATGTGTAGGAAGAAAACAGGGAAGAGACTTAAAAAATCCTAGTTCTCTATGTATTTGCTATTCTTATTCTAGATATTAAACATAGTCCAGACTTTGAGCATGCATACTATCTTTGCTTCTCATCTCTTACAATCTGTTCAATTGGAAAAATGTATACAAACCAAGCTTGTAATTTATTACCCAGAATAATAGACTTTGATTGTATTCTATGGTTCTAACTATACGCTCTTGCTATCAACCCTTGGAAAGTCATTTTAAAAATTGTTGCATTGAACATCTTAATAGAAAATCACTGATACAGGTTTTACCAATGTAATCCAAAATAATTTATAAGTGATTGTTAAGTTCATTAACACTTGTAAAACATATGTGTATACTATTATTTAATGCTGGATTTTATTTAGTATATTCACATTTCTGCCAGTTTTTATGATAGAATTGTATTTGGGTTAAGTTGTTATAAAATTTATTTTAAAGAGTCTTTTTTTCTTTTTTGTGTGACTAAACAACACGATAAAAGAAAGCCCAACATATTCTTCCTTCCTTATCAGCTACAGCCAGGAGTATTCTTAAATTTGAGCCTGAGTTGATGGTCTAATGTTAATATTTTCAGAATCATGCAGTTATGTGCTCCTAGAAAGAGGAAGACCCCACCACATGTAGTACATAAAAGTAATTTCCTAAATCTGAGCCCTTATATGTAGGAGTGATGGAAAAAAAATTTCATTAAGTCCCCCTCCCTAAATATTAAGATAATACCAAATATTTACTTTGAGCTTGATTCAAACGATCTGTTTATACATGCTTTCATAATTGATTGATGACCACATATGTATGATGGTAATAAATCTAAACATTTTTTTTTCTGGAAATGAAGTCTTGGTCTTCACATGCAAAACTACTTAGTGAAATGGTCACCTCTTAGTGAAAGGATAGAGGAAATGAGGACAATCTTTGCTAGGCACTTCTTCCTCTCTATCCTCTTTATTTTTTCCTACTAATTAGCAGATTGTATTTGTTTTTAATGTGTCATTTTGCCTGCATAGAGAGAATTACAGACATTAATTTGGAGGCCAGCTGTGAGGTCAAGGTAAAAATGCCCTTCAATATGTGTCCCCCTTATGGCCATTCTCCAGTTGCTTCCTTACGATGAGGGTGCCGGCCATTAGCTCACATTGTATAACATAGGCTAGGCAATCAAGTCTTATACCTGGATAATACTTTCTGGGGTAAACTTCTCAATCCAGGCACATGAATTTCATTTTGTCAGCTTGAAGAGAGAGATCATGGTTCAAAACAAAGAAAGATTGACCTAAGCTTCTGATGTGAAAAATGACACAGTTCTGCTCAAAGATTTTGCTCCTTCAATTCAAATGAGAAGTCATTCCTTTTAAATAAATAAATAAGCATATGTGATTTTTTCTCCTATTCTTAAGCAATAGATAAAGATAAATAGAAAATTATAATTGTAGTCAGAAGCATTTCTGTTTAAATTTCTATTTATAAAAATCTGATATTATGATATTATTGTTAGCAGTGATTATCTCTTCAAAATGGAATATATAGCACTTCATTAACATGTGAATTTTCACAGCGAGGTAAATGTTAGTTTTAATTAGGTAGTATAATAAAAGTGAAAAAAGCAGAAAACTTATATTTTAGAATATGAACTTCAAGCTTCATTCTTAAGTGTTGTTTAATATTTCAAATTTTTGCCAAACTATGGGAAAGACAATTTGGTGTGAAATGTTCCCAAAGGACTTAATCCATAGGTCATCTTAAAGCACATTTACTTTTAAGAGCAAATTCATGTGAGAGGATTTATTCAACTAAAATATAATTTAAATTACAGAACAAGTATATTACTCCTAAGAGGTATTTTATTCATTTTAAATTTCAGAAGATGAGGTTAATTAAATCATGTTCCTTTAACTGGTTTACTGGTAAACTAAATGTAAAATGCTTTACCTTATAATATTCAATATAATAACCACAACAAAATGAATTTAAAATATTTTTACAAATCTTTGTGTGGTGTACCTGCAGACACATTGCATGAGACATTTAAAATCACCTGTATTTTAATTCATGTCAGATTCCCATCATTCTAAATTTTCTAGAAGACAGTGAAACATATTAAAATATTTGAACAACATCAATGTAGCTACAGAACCCCTGAAATTAAGGCAGGCCATCTGGATCCCGTTTTGAGCTTTATTTGGAATTCAAATCTTAAAAAGATAGGTTATCTATTTTTCTAGTTTACTGTAGATTAGAAGTTGCAGTTAGATTAAAAGCAACAAACTAGATGTGGGAGGAGGTAGTGAATGGGGGGTGGTTAGAGGTATTCTGACAGCATTGAGAAGTTGGAGCTGACAGTCTGACATTGAGGGATACAGAAACTCCCAAGCATATGCAGAATGTGCTGTGGTTTTAGCACAGAACAAGAATGGAGGTACATAATGATGGTGATGAGTCATGAAGAAAACGACTACATTATGTGCTGTGTCCTCTGTTAGGGAAGGAAGTAAAATGTACTCTATGCTTTTTGGAAGAATTTCTATCAAAACAAACAAAAAAAAGTGAAAATGAATCATCAGCACCCGATGGAACAAAGTTCATTTATCTAGAATATTCAGTCCTATAAAATGTGGCTTCATGATAAAATCACTCTGATTCTCCTAGGGTTTTATCCTGGAACAAATTGAGGTTGTAAAACTATACAAGTCCTAATCTACCAAAAATCTGGTTTGGAATTAAAGTTTCATTCTTTAGTTAAGTGTTTGACTTTGGACAATGGAGTCTATTTGAAATTGAGTGCTCATATATCTGTAAATGCCAGTTTTGCATTTGTCGTGAGGTTTCACTGCAAACCTAAAGGGAATATGGAATTGAAAGTGAAGTCACATATGATAAAGGAGTATTACTAATAATCCTTCTAAGCCTCTGTTGATAACTGAGAGCATCTGGGATTTTGGAGTAATTTTTTAAAGAACAAGATCTAACAAGCTTGCTGAATTTAAGGATACTTTATTTTCTAAGGCTTTTACTTGGATATCATGTAAAGTACCAGTTGGACTCCAGGTCAGATACCCATCACCTTAAACACTCTGAAAAATAATAGAACACGTGCAAATGTACACAGCCTCAGAGCAACTTAAAACAGAACCACAGAATCTCTGAAATTAAGAGACCCTCAAGCCCTCTCTCTGAGCTCTGTTGGACTCCAAATCTTAAAAAGCTGGTTTATCTGTTTTCTATCTTATTGCAGATTAGAAATCACAAACCAGTAGTGGGAGGAGGTAGGGAGGGGCAGCTGTTAAATACATTCTGATGGCATTGAGAAGTTACAGCTGACAGCCTGACATTGAGCAATACAAAAACTGCTTCAAACTCACACATTACCATATGGAGGAGATAAAAAAGAATTAGAACCACACATAATTTCCAAAGATACCTCATTCATCTCATTCCTTTAACATGACTTCCTTGTGAAATTTTTCAATGTTTTACCTTAAGCATTGAGATTGGGATAGTCAGTCCAGTGGATGAGGATTTCATACACAGGCAAGTTGAAGACAAATAGGAACTGAACTTACATTTAAAGATCGTGGAATGGAGATTGAGTCCTGTGACTGGTGTGCAAAGGCCAGTCATAACAACTTTGGTTGATAAAGCTGGGAGACTGGTAGAACATTCTCAAATTTGCAGGAAGAACACACACATAAAACTAGTGAGAAAGAAGTCAATTAAATACGTGATTCTCCTTGCATTTGGAGTTTTTTTTGCTATCATTACCATCACTTTTGTTTTTCCCATTATGAGGGTACTAAAAAATTATGTTATTGAAAATTAAATCTGAGTTACATAAGTGTAGTGAGATGCCAAAGGGAGGATTTGCACTCCATATTCACACTTAACTGGTACCAGTGCTGTTCAGTAGAACAGTCTGCAGTGAAGTAAATTCTGTATCTGTGTTGTTCATTAATGCATGTAGCTATATTAGCCACATGTAGCTACTGGGCATCTCAAATGTGCCTGGTATGATCAAGGAAGCAATTATTAATCTTTAGTTAATATTGTTTCATTTAAATTTAAACTAAGTGGCCAGATGTCACTTGTATTTATGCTATTGGACAATACTGGTTATCATGATTTTTAAACATCAAAACAATTCAAATGAATGGAAAGGTGTTAGGATCCAAAAACATGTAAGATAGTCTTTGTGTAAACTTATTCAATGTAAAAATCTCACAAAAATCTGAGAGGCTATTTATTGTAGCTGAATGTAAGGAAAATGGTATCAAATACTGCAAAAGTAGTTCTCTCCTCATTTTGACGCCTGCCCCGAAACTGAGTAATATTATCAGGGCACCAGGGGAATCACTGGGGCATTGATGTTGATGTTTATGCAAGAGAAAGATCTATTGGGATTTAGAATGAAAACATTTTTTTCCTCAAGATAAAGGCAGCAGAGAAAAAAATTTTAGAAAGTAAGTGATCTCAGGAAGAACGTTATTTATTTTAATAATAAACTTTTTTATCTCAGACAGGTATAGCTGATGTTGGAGCAAAGTAATAAAGAATTCCTTTCAGAGACAAAAATAGAAAATCAGGTCTCTGTTATTCCTCCTAGAATTAAATAAAGCATGAAAATAGATGTTTAATTAAGTTTAAAAGAATACTTTTTAATAAAAAAATCAAAATATGAGACTTAATATTTATAAATTTAATTTGTAATAATTATAAATACATAAATTTATATAGTTCTTCAATTTACTAAATGTATATAAATGAAATTGTTTATATTTTTGTTATAATTTGCTTTGTTTGCTTATATTAAGTATTATAACATGGCAACAATTTAAAGAGCCATTACTTCTAATGGTGAAAACTGCAACTACTTTTGCATCAAGCTAATAACTTTAAAGTGAATGCTTTTAAGACAAAAATATGTTGTATAGGCAATGAAATTATTTAATAAAACATGAAGTGCCTTGATAGTAAGCTAGGAGAGAATGTGACTAATTTTAATGTGACATGGTTTTCTAGGCTTATATAAAACACATTTGTCTCATTTATAATATCTTCTCATCTCCTCTGTCTCCTAATTTTGAAAACTTGTTCATCATATATTTAAGGACTAATATGTACCTGTGCTACATTTCAGAGAAGTATACATGGGGCTAATGATACAATTTAGGTTATCACATTTTAAACCAGGGTATCATTTCTTCTACAATGATGACTATATTGTATCAGGTAATAAACTAAGAACAATTAAACTGATAGAGTTAATATTGATTCTTTGTTGGTTCTATTTTATCTTAAAGTTGTTAGTGTCTCTTAAGAGTACATAAGAAGTGAAAATCTTTAATTAAAAAACAATCACAAAAAGTAGGATAAGACATCAATACATTGATTATACCTACTATCTCAATTTATTTACCTTATATAAAGGATAAGCTAAAGAAAAGTAAACGTTCAGAAGAAAGCAATGACTTTTTAAAAAGTGTTAATTTCTGAAAGGATAATCTGTTTTTGAAGGACCACATACTTTTATTAAACCAAAGTTTAAGTGATGATACTATGAAGTAATGTATTTCCTCCTTGAAAGTGGTGATAGATTGTAATATGTAATGGTTTGCATGCCGCAAAACAAAGTTCTGTCTTCCATAAGCACAGAAAAGCTTATTTATTTTTATTTTTATTATTTTTTTATTTTTTTAGATGGAGGCTCTGTCTCTGTCACCCAGGCTGCAGTGCAGTGGTGCGATCTTGGCTCACTGAAACCTCTGCCTCCTGGGTTCAAGTGATTCTCTTGTCTCATCCTCCCCAGTAGGTAGGATTATACTTGCCCGCCACCACACTAGGCTAATTTTTGTGCTTTTAGTAGAGACAGGGTTTCACAATGTTGGCCAAGCTGTTTTTGAACTCCTGACCTCAGGTGATCTACCCGCCTCGGCCTCCCAAAGTGCTGAGATTACAGGCGTGAGCCACTGCCACCGGTCACAAGCTCAGAAAAGCTTTAACTCAAGGAAGTAACATTAATCTTTTTAAGTACTAAGTTCTTTTAGAAATATTTTATCACATTTCCAAAAAGAGTGATCTTTTCTCATTACCTTACACCTTTTTGTTGGTGGGTTTAAGCAAAATCATTATTAAAAGAACACAGTGTTTTTTATTTAAAACGTTATCAGCTTAAAAAATGAAATACCTTAAAACAGACAAAATCCTCTCATTCAATGTAATATGGAATAATATTTTTTATTAAAACCAGAAGTTATGTTTTTCTTAGCATTCCCCACTAAGAAATTTCTTTCAAATTCTTTAAGTCTTTTTAAGTCAAACATTTGAGTTGTACTGTAACATGGACTACAATAAGATACTCAGTGGGACCGAATGGAAATGTAGAAAGTATTTACTATTATTGAATGAACCATTATTTATTGCCTATACTACTGCACATTGCATCCTAATAGGTGCACTGGGTGTGTCAGTCAATAAAACATAGTTCAATAGGTATGAAGTTTCAGTTATGCAAGATGATTAAGTTTTAGAGACCTACTTTATGACATTGCACATATAGTTAACAATACTCTATTGTATACATAAAAATTTGTTGATAGTGTAGTACTCACAGTAAGTGTTTTTACCATGATAAAACAAAACAAAATAAGAGCGGAATAACCTCACAATGCTATTTCTTTAAAATTTAGGAATTTAGCAGTTGTCTAAAAGATGAAAAATTTGGAATGTGAGGTACATGGTAAATGTAGTAAAAAAGGGGTTTGGAAGGTATATTGGAAGGCCCAATTGTGATATGTTTACATAAACTTAGGTAATATCATATATTTATAAAGAACTTTTTCATCAGAACATGGCTAGTGATGTACACTGTACTTTAAGACTTCATTATTGATTATGATGGAAAAGATGAGTGGAAAGACAAGAACATGCAGACCACAGGGTCTATTAATAGTCTTACTATAATAGGCACGACAAGACAAGCCTCTTGACTTAGTTAATGTCAGTGGAATTGCAAAGAGATATTCAAATGACCCTACACATTTAGAAACTTAAGAAGACAAAAATGCTGAGCGATTCTGAATACATGATTCACTCAGTATCAGCTATGAAAGTAACAATAACAAAACTATATAATATTAAAGATAGGATTATTTAAATCAAAAGTGAGTTCCTCTATAAATCATGACATGATGGCATCCTGAAATGAATCCTTTATGTTGACTCACTGTGGTTTCTGATTTTTTATGGTCTCTTATGAAGGATGATGGATGCAGTAGTCCTGTGCCCAAGAAACTAAGGTTATTATTTTTTAAAGAAGACTAGCCATGAGCAGTAGTGAGAAGGGGAAAGGATAGAACAAAAAGTTTGACCTGTAACAGACTGAGTAATCAATTGAGATAACTCACTACCTTCAAATCAGTCCAAGATACTAAGATTTCAAGGCAAGTCTATCAAAATTTATATTAATAAAGTTGAAATGAATAGGTTATGAAACAGATGTTTAGATACATCACAATTTTGCTTCTCAAAATTAATGAACATTTATAAATGTACATAATATATACATGTATATTAGATATATTACATATAATTTATAATATGTAATATATACATGATATATAATGTACATATATTACATTCTATTCTATATACATATGTGTATATATGCATATATACACGTGTTCACATATACATATTTGTAAATAGATATATGTATATATGTACATATATATTTTGTGTATATATATGTGTATATGTACATATATATTTTGTGTATATATATGTATATACACATATACATATATGTGCACATATGTATATATAGTAGAAAATCTTAGGGTCAGAAAATGACTTTTTTCTATAACTTAAAAAGCATTAAAATTAAATGCATGAATAAATGCTTATAAACTAAAAAGAAAGGCAGAGAGGGTAATAGTGAGAAACCTCAAAACACCCAACTAATCCCTGAAATCTTGATTAAAAAGAATGCCCTATAAGTCATGTATATTTGAATTATGTCAGTTTTCAAGTTGATGATTTCTCAACCTAGATTTTTAATATAATTACATCATACTAAGTTTAAGAACATAGCAGGAAGTCCATGAAACAAATTCTGGAACAAATTTGTCTGGAACAAATTCTACTTTTTTTGCATTTTTGAAACCATAATATGCATGATGTGAAGTAAAATTTAGATACTTTTGCTGCAGACATATTAGCTTCTATTTTTGAAGAAAAGTTATAAGGAAACAAGGAAATTTAAGAAACATTTGAGGAGAAAATGGGCTCTGCTTGCTTTAAATTTTAACTCATCTCTACAACATAGCAAACTAATTAAAATCCTGGCTTTAATAAACTTAATATTATATTATACCAGAGAAGTAAATATAAATTTTTTTTGAGTCAGACAAATTTGAATAAACAATTGCAATTGTCTTTGTGTTACAGTCTAAATAAAATTTTTAAATTACCCTGATTTATGTATGTGCATGTTTTTCCTTGCAGTACTTTTTTTCTTGATATTCCATTGTTTCTTTGGATAGAAAAAAAATTAAGCTGGAAAGCTCCAACTAAACAAATCATAAAATAAATGATCAGTTTCATTTTTCTTAGCAATTTTTTATTTCTTTTAACTTGTTTAACAATTTATTTCTTCTTTTTCTGCATTGCTCTTTGATTCAAAATTTGTGTTTTTTCCTTTCTTATATTTATAAAGTGTTATTAAATAATTCTATGAATATTTAGGTATTAAATCATTTTATAATATCATTGTTCATTTATTTCAGAAACTAAACCCAGAAAAGCAGCCTATTACAAGAGTTTCTCATCAGTGATAAGTCTTATATATTTCATGACCATAATGGGGAAAAGTTTCCATGTGATCAATGGTAAGCAGGTGAACAATTATCATTATTTTCAATGGATGCTGTGCTGTGATTTCTATCCTATTGAACATAAATTTACTTTTTGATCATTTTAAATGCCCCAGGGAAATAATGCACAATGGATATATTTACTTTTCCTCTTGCAATTGAATAAGCATAAAATTTATAAATTAAAAGTATGGATTATTCATTATACTTGAATGGTTGACTCTTAAATTTAAAGAGTTTTTTTTCACATTAATACAATATATAGTAGGAAAAAAGAAGGCAGGTGTATTAGTCTGTAATCACACCGCTAATAAAGACTTATTAGAGACTGGGTAATTTATAAAGGAAAAGAGGTTTAATGGACTCACAGTTCCACATGGCTGGGGAGGCCTCACAATCATAACAGAAAACAAAGGAGGAGCAAAGTCATGTCTTACATGGCAGCAGGCAAGAAAGAATGAGAGCCAAGCAAAAGGGGAAACTCTTTATAAAACCATCAGATCTCGTGAGACTTATTCACTACCACATGAACAATATGGGGAAACTGCTCCCATGATTCAATTATCTCTCACTGAGCTTCTTTCACAACACCTGGGAATTATGGGAGCTATAATTCAAGGTGAGATTTGGGTAGTGACACAGCCAAACTATGCCATTCCAACCCAGCCCCTCCCAAATCTCATGTCTTCACATTTCAAAATCAATCATGCCTTCCCAACAGTCCCCCAAAGGCTTAACTCATTTCAGCATTAACTCAAAAGTCCACAGTCCAAAGTCTTATTTGAGACAAGTCCCTTCTGCCTATGAGCCTGTAGAATCAAAAGCAAGTTAGTTACTTCCTAGATATAATGGGGGTATAGGGATTGGATAAATAAACCCATTCCAAATGAGAGAAATTGACCAAAATGAAGGGGCTAAAGGCCCCATGCAAGTCCAAAATCCAGCAGGGCAGTCAAATCTTACAGTTCCATAATGATCTCATTTGACTCTATGTCTCATATTCAGGTCATATTGATGCAAGGGATGGGTTCCCATTGTCTTGGGCAGCTCAGTTCCTGTGGCTTTACAGGGTACAGCCTCCCTCCCAACTGCTTTCACTGGCTGGTGTTGAGTGTCTGTAGCTTTTCCAGACACATGTGCATGCTGTTGGTGATTCTACCATTCTGGGGTCTGGAGGATGGTGGCCCTCTTATCACAGCTCCACTAGGCAGTGTCCCAGCGGGGACTCTGTGTGAAAGCTTCAGCCCCACATTTTTCTTCTGCACCACCCAAACAGAGGTTCTCCATGTGGGCTCCACCCCTGCAGCAAAGTTCTGCCTGGACATCCAGGCATTTCTATACATCCTCTGAAATCTAGGTGGAGGTTCCCAAACTTCATTTCTTGACTTCTGTGCACCCACAGGTTCAACCTTATGTGGAAAGTGCCAATGCTTGGGGCTTGCACCTTTTAAAGCTAGAGCCCAAGCTGTACCTTGACTCCTTTTAGCCATGGCTAGAGTAGCTGGAATGAATGAAACCAAGTCCCTATGCTGTACACTGCAGGGGGGCCCTGGGCCCAGCCCACAAAACCATTTTTTCCTCCTAGGCCTCAGGGCATGTGATGGGAGGGGCTGCCACAGAGATCTCTGTCATGCCCTGGAGACATTTTTGCCATTGTCTTGGGGATTCGCATTTGGCTCCTTGTTACTTACGCAAATTCCTGCAGCTTGAATTTCTCCTCAGAAAATAGGTTTTTCTTTTCCATTGCATTGTCAGGCTGCAAATCTATGAACTGTTATGCTCTGTTTCCCTTTTAAAACTAAATGCTTTTAATGACACCCAATTCAGCTCTTGAATGCTTTACCCAACTGCTTAGAAATTTTTTTCTACCAGACACCCTAAATCATCTCCCTCAAGTTCCAAGTCTCATAAATCTCTAGGGCAAGAGCAAAATGTTGCCAGTCTATTTGCTAAAATATAGCAAGAGTCACCTTTACTCTAGGTCCCATGTTCCTCACCTCCTTTTGAGGCCACCTTAGCCTGGATTTCATTGCCCATATCATTATCAGTATTTTTGGTTAAAACTATTCAACATGTCTTAGAAAGTTCCTAACTTTCCCACATTTTCCTGTTTTCTTCTGAGCCTTCCAAACTTTTCCAACACTTGCCTGTTACCTAGTTCCAAAGTTGCTTCCACATTTTTGTGTATCTTTACAGTAGCACCCCACTCTACCAGTACCAATTTACTGTATTAGTTCATTCTTACACTACTAATAAAGACATAGCCAAGGCTGAGTAATTTATAAAGAAAAAGAGGTTTAATGGACTCACAGTTCCATGTGGCTGGGGAGGCCTCACAATCATGGCAGAAGGCAAAGGAGGATCCAAGTCACATCTTAAATGGCAGCAGGCAAGAGAGTGAGAGCCAAGTGAAAGGGGAAACCCCTTATAAAACCATCAGATTTCATGAGACTTATTCACTACCACTAGAACAGTATGGGGGAAACTGTCCCCATGATTCAATTATCTCCTACCGGGTTCCTCCCACAACACATGAGAATTTTGGGAGCTACAATTCAAGTAGAGATTTGGGTGCGGACACAGACAAACCATATGAGTAGGATATTTAATAACTAGATACAGACACAGAGCAGATTAAACTGCATTACTCTATATTTTACAATCTTGACAATGCGCTTGTTTTATTACATTTTAAATCATTCACAAACAAATACCTTCTGAAGCGATTTATTACATCTAAAGTCATTTCTCAATCAAATATCTTCTTTTTTACTTTTGGAAAAAGAAATAACTATAAGGTGTAAGGAAGGGATCCAGTTTCAGCTTTCTACATATGGCTAGCCAGTTCAATTCAAGATGGATTAAAGACTTAAACGTTAGACCTAAAACCATAAAAACCCTAGAAGAAAACCTAGGCATTACCATTCAGGACATAGGCATGGGCAAGGACTTCATGTCCAAAACATCAAAAGCAATGGCAACAAAAGACAAAATTGACAAATGGTATCTAATTAAACTAAAGAGCTTCTCCACAGCAAAAGAAACTACCATCAGAGTGAACAGGCAACCTACAAAATGGGAGAAAATTTTCGCAACCTACTCATCTGACAAAGGGCTAATATCCAGAATCTACAATGAACTCAAACAAATTTACAAGAAAAAAACAACCCCATCAAAAAGTGGGCGAAGGACATGAACAGACACTTCTCAAAAGAAGACATTTATGCAGCCAAAAAACACAAGAAAAATGCTCATCATCACTGGCCATCAGAGAAATGCAAATCAAAACCACAATGAGATACCATCTCACACGAGTTAGAATGGTAATCATTAAAAAGTCAGGAAACAACAGGTGCTGGAGAGGATGTGGAGAAATAGGAACACTTTTACACTGTTGGTGGGACTGTAAACTAGTTCAACCATTGTGGAAGTCAGTGTGGCGATTCCTCAGGGATCTAGAAGTAGAAATACCATTTGACCCAGCCATCCCATTACTGGGTATATACCCAAAGGACTATAAATCATGTTGCTATAAAGACACATGCACACGTATGTTTATTGCAGCATTATTCACAATAGCAAAGACTTGGAACCAACCCGAATATCCAACAATGATAGACTGGATTAAGAAAATGTGGCACATATACACCATGGAATACTATGCCGCCATAAAAAATGATGAGTTCATGTCCTTTGTAGGGACATGGATGAAATTGGAAGTCGTCATTCTCAGTAAACTATCGCAAGAACAAAAAACTAAACACCGCATATTCTCACTCACAGGTGGGAATTCAACAATGAGATCACATGGACACAGGAAGGGGAATATCACACTCTGGGGACTGTGGTGGGGTGGGGGGAGTGGGGAGGGATAGCATTAGGAGATATACCTAATGCTAGATGACGAGTTAGTTGGGTGCAGCGCACCAGCATGGCACATGTATACATATGTAACTAACCTGCACAATGTGCACATGTACCCTAAAACTTAAAGTATAATAAAAAAAGATACTTAAATATTAAAAAAAGAAATAACTAAAAATAATTATTATGAAGGAATAATTCAAGATCTCTTCATACATATAAAGTAAAATATTATTTAATATTTTTAGTTCATTATCTACTCTTTATACAAATGATCATTAATATTATTTATAGTAGGCTTACCTTATTTTGCTAGTGTACTTAATTTGATGACAATTATCTCAATAATTAAAACATTTGTGTCTTTTGACTTACAAACTATGTCTAGATATGATGCAAATTTTAATTCATGGTCCTAAGCTGTCATATAAAATGCTTCATTATGTCCTAAAGTAGCCATAGTAATAAATCAGTGTACAAGTTAGGTAAGTTTATTTACCCTGCAGTGTGCATATTCTAGTGGATTTGGACAACCATTTTAGTAACAGCTTTTCATTCATGGCTTCTCAGTCTTTTCATCTGCCATCAAGCATCTATTGCTTTTATATCCATTATAAGTTATACAATCTCTTCATAAACAAAACTCAATTAAAATCCCAAGTCATTCATCCATTTATCTGTTGATTGATGAAAAGGTTGATTCCATATCTTGTCTATTGTGAATAATGTAGAAATAATCATGGGAATGCAGATATCTTCTTTGATACATTGGTTTTCTCTCTCTTGAATATATACCCAGGAGTAGGATTGCTGGGTCATAAGTAGTTCTATTTTTAGTTTTTTTGAGAACTTCCATACTGTTCTCTTTAGTGGTCATGTGGTACATATACACAATGGAATATTATTCGGCCATAAGATAATAAAATTCTGTCATTTGCAAAAACATAGATAGAACTGGAGGATATTGCATATTTTCACTCATGTATAGTAGGTAAAAAAATACAATTTAATACTTAAAAATAGAGAGTAGAATGATAGTTCTCAGAGGATAGGAAGGGTAATGAGGAGAGGGGAATAATGAGGGGATGGTTAATGGGTAGAAAAATACAGTTAGAAATAACAAGATCTAGTGTTTGGTAGCACAATAGGGTGACAATCATTAACATTAAATTATTGCATATGTCAAAACAATTGAAAGATTGAAATTGGAATATTCCTAATACAAAGAAAAAAAAAATTGAGGTGATGGATACCCCAATTACCCTGAATTGATCATTACACACCATATGCTTGTATAAAATATCGCACATATACCATAAATATGTACTATTATGTGTCTATAATAATTATAAATAAAAACAAAATGAAATAAAATCTCAAGTCAAGTCATTACACTTGGCAAGAGGATCCACAAGAAGAGACGTTAAGAGCGTATATGAACGTATGAGTAAAATATTTACTTGCTCATTACCACATGTATTCATTCAGCTAATATTTATTTGGAGTATATTTTCTGCTGAACATTCTTCTATCCATTGGTGAATTAATCAGTGCCAGTTAAGTCTCGTTATCTTTCAATGTGTATATTATAATATATCTATACCACCACTATAGCAGAGTTTTCATTCACAGCTGTCCAACAGTCATAATTTCATATTTTATAGTTTCCTACAATTTGTATATATGTTGTTCCCACAGTGTGTGTATATGTTTGTATTTAGGCATACACACACACACACACATATATACATATATATTTATGTTTATAAATTTGTGTTTATAAATGTGTATGGACATCAATATATCTATATTTCTATCCTTCCATCTATCTGACGTCCCTCACTTCTGAATTGTAAATGTTCCACATATTTGGAATGTTAAGTTCCAAACATTTCACTTACAATTTAAAACTTTATTAAAAATGAAAAAATGCAAATCGCAAAACATATAATTTTTAGTTTCTTTTAAAAAATTTTTGAATATGTAATACTTATCTATATGTATTGGTACATGTGATATTTTGATACAAGCATATTATGTGTAATTATTTAATCATGGTAATAAAGATATCCATCACCTATAACATTTATCATTTCTTTGTGTTAGAAACATTCCAATTTCTATTTTTTAGTTATTTTAAAACATACAATAAATGATTCCTAACTATTGTCTCTCTATTGTGCTACTGAACATTGAGTCTTATTCTTTCTATCCAACTAGTGGGTCAGTTTAGTAGTTTGGTTTTAATTCTTCTCAGAGCAAAGAACAGGCTAGAATATCTTCAGTTCCTAAAATTTATGATAGCTAGTTAGCTAGATATGGGTAATATCTAGATAGATATAGATGAAAAGAGAGTTTTGCTTACTCTGTTTAAAATTGGTACAATGGATTCCACTGTGTTGTCTGAAAATACCAGCTAGTATTTTTATTGGTTTAAGAAGTGGAGTATTGTACCAGCTTCTACAAAATAGCCATGGCCTAATTAAAAGGGTAGAGAATTTTCATATGAACTTAGCTACTTCATTTTGTAAAGCTGATAAACCGAGTTTCCTAGTGAACATATTTGTTGCAGCTGTCATGTTCTGTATGTTGACCAGTCAAACAAAGTGCCAACCAATGCTATAGCAATGCTAGAAATAATAAAGTCTAAATCTTGGTATAATTTGGCTCCATGTTGTCAGATTCAACAAAATCCAGTAAGAGACAGTAAACCAATTGAACTAATCTAAAAGCAGAGATGGAAGGAAATACAGTTTGGTGAATGGAGAGATTTACTACGCTCCCAGTTAGAAACTACAGAAGGTAAAAAAAAAAAAAAAAGGGTTCTGTATGTAAAGTGAGAAGGCCTGGGAGCTGCAACCTAAGCAGAAAGTCAAACTAGTACCTGCAACACAAATGCAATGAGCCTGTTGGCAAAGGCAATGAGTCTATTGGAAAAGATAATTTAACTGGTTTGGTTCCACGCACAAGTTCATTATTTCATAAAGTTTCAGCCTAGTAGCCGCTAAGTTGAGGAAAAGGGACGTAGATGCAGCTTAGAGGCCTATAAGTAAAGTATTATTGTCTTCAGGCTTAAAAACTATACGTAGAGAGTACTAAATGGTGAGATTATCTGGAAGAAAATAAACTGGGAGCCTTATAAGTTTTTGCTAAAACAGCACTACCAAAAACCCCAAAACCTGACCTGAAACGATCTGTATATATTAAATTCTTAAAAGAATGCTTAGAATGCCCAAGTTTAATCTTTAAGATCTCAATTACTAAAGCTGTGCAGACTCTAAAAATGATGTATTCTTTCTGCTCACCTCATGGTCATGAAAGATAATGAGTAAAGAATAACTTCCTTGATAGTAATGCTATGCAAGAAGCATGTTTCACTGCAAGAGTAGGGGACTGAAATATTACCTATGAGAGATATTACCTAGAATATTTTCTCTTTTCCCCTTTCCTAAGTTGGATATTTTATCCCTAGTATTCTATTACATCTTCACAGCATGTATTACATATAGCTTATTGTGTATACTAGTGACAAATAACTTGGCTTTTTAATTACAAGATCAGCAGTCCTCAGATTTGAACTTGATTGAAAAAATTGAACATCACTCGGATATCCTTGACCTTGAATATGGAGTCAAATACTGAACTTGATAGGGCAATTATATTTATCTTTCTTAGCCAATGAGTGTGTGTCATGCATAGAAAAAAAATGATACAAATTTTGTGGAAACCAAAGGGATGGATTCGGAGAAAAACAAAACAAAACTGTCCATATCTATTTTTATTTTTTAACAATATAACGTTTTATTCAGAGTGACAACGCATCCAGCTCTAACACAACATTTCTCAGCCTCTTTGATGTGGGAACATGACTATACTCTAATCGGTAATGTGTAAGAGGTAATGGTATGTGGAAATTATCACTGGGAGATGCTCAGCTGGAAAGTGAGTCGCTATCTCCCTCCTCTCTTTCCTCTTTTCTCTTGTCTCAACACAAATGTTTCCCAAAGCTGTGGCGTAGTTTTTTTTTTTTTTTTTTTGCTTTTTCTTGGGAATGAAATCCAGAGTCAAAAAAAGCCTACATTCACAATGGCTTCATGGGAATTATAAAGTGGCCTTAGATCGCTTACATCTGGACTTTTTGCTATGTGTGAGATAAATAAACCAGAGTCATATTTAAAACATTACATTTTTCCATTTGTTTGTGTCTTCTCTTATTTCCTTGAGCAGTGGTTTGTAGTTCTCCTTGAAGAGGTCCTTCACATCCCTTGTAAGTTGTATTCCTAGGTATTTTATTCTCTTTGTAGCAATTGTGAATGTGAGTTCATTCATGATCTGGCTCTCTATTATTGGTGTATAGGAATGCTTGTGATTTTTGCACCTTGATTTTGTATCCTGAGACTTTGCTGAAGTTGCTTATTAGCTTAAGGAGAGTTTGGACTGAGATGATGGGGTTTTCTAAATATACAATCATGTCATCTGCAAAGACAGATAATTTGACTTCCTCTCTTCCTGTCTGAATACGATTTATTTCTTTCTCTTGCCTGAATGCCATGGCCAGAACTTCCAATATTACGTTGAATAGGAGAGTGGTGAGAGACGGCATCCCTGTCTTTTACCAGTTTTCAAAGGGAATGCTTCCAGCTATTTCTCATTCAGTATGATATTGGCTGTGGGTTTGTCATAAATAGCTCTTATTATTATGAGATATGTTCCACCAATACCTGGTTTATAGAGAGTTTTTAGCATGAATGGGTGTGGAATTTTATTGAAGGCCTTTTCTGCATCTATTGAGATTATCATGTCGTTCTTGTCATTGGTTCTGTTTATGTGATGAATTATGTTTATTGATTTGCATATGTTGAACCAGCCTTCCAGGGATGAAGCTGATTTGATCTTGGTGGATAAGCTTTTTGATATGCTGCTAGATTCAGTTTGCCAGTATTTTATTGAGGATTTCTGCATCGATGTTCATCCTTGCTCATGGATAGAAAGAATGAATATCATAAAAATGTCCATACTGCCCAAAGTCATTTATAGATTTGATGCTATCGCCATCAAGTTACAATTGACTTTCTTCACAGAATTAGAAAAAAAAATTACTTTAAATTTCATATGGAACCAAAAAAGAGCCAGTATAGACAAGACAATCCTAAGCAAAAAGAACAAAGCTGGAGGCATCATGCTACCAGACTTCAAATTACAATACAAGGCTACAGTTACCAAAACCACACAGTACTGATACGAGAACAGATATATAGACCAACGGAACAGAACAGAGGCCTCAGACATAATGCCACACATCAACAACCATCTGATCTTTGACACACCTGACAAAAACTAGCAATGGGAAAAGGATTCCCTGTTAAGTAAATGATGCTGGGAGAACTGGCTAGCCACATGCAGAAAGCTGAAACTGGACCTCTTCCTTACACTTTATACAAAAATTAACTCAAGATGGATTAAAAACTTAAATATAAGACCTAAAGCCATAAAAAACCCTAGAAGAAAACCTAGGCAATACCATTCAGGACATAGGCATGGGCAAAGACTTCATGACTAAAACACCAAAAGTAATGGCAACAAAAGCCAAAATTGACAAATGGGATCTAATTAAACTAAAGAGCTTCTGCACAGCAAAAGAAACTATCATCAGAGCGAAAAGGCAACCTACAGAATGGGAGAAAATTTTGCAATCTATCCATCTGACAAAGGGCTAATATCCAGAATCTACAAGGAACTTAAATAAATTTACAGGAAACAAACAAACAACCCCCCCATAAAGTGGCCAAAGGATATTAACAGACACTTCTCAAAAGAAGACATTTATGCAGCCAACAAACTTATTTAAAAAAGCTCATCATCACTGGTCATTAGAGAAATGCAAATCAAAACCACAGTGAGATACCATCTCATGCCAGTTACAGTGGCAATCATTAAAAAGTCAGGAAACAACAGATGCTGGAGAGGATATGAAGGAATAGGACTACTTTTACACTTTTGGTGGGAGTGTAAATTAGTTTAGCCATTGTGGAAGACAGTGTGGTGATTCCTCAAAGATCTAGAACCAGAAATACCATTTGACCCAGCAATCCCATTACTGGGTATGTACCCAAAGGCTTATAAATCATTCTACTATAAAGACACAGGCACACGTGTGTTTATTGCAGCATTATTCACAATAGCAATGACTTGGAACCAACAAAAATGCCCATCAATGATAGACTGGATAAAGAAAATGTGGCACATATACACCACGGAATACGGTGCAGCTATAAAAAAGGATGAGTTCATGTCCTTTGCAGAGACATGGATGAAGCTGGAAACCATCACTCTCAGCAGACTAACAGGACCAGAAAACTAAACAGCGCATGTTCTCACTAATCAGTGGGAGTTGAACAATGAGAACACATGGACACAAGAAGGAGAACATTACACACTGGGACCTGTCAGGGGCTAGGGGGCTAGGGGAGGGATAGCACTGGGAGAAATACCTAATGCAGATGACGGGTTGATGGATGCAGCAAACCACCATGGCACATGTATACCTATGTAACAAACCTGCACGTTCTGCACGTGTACCTCAGAACTTAAAGTAAAATAATAATAATAGTAATAATAATAATAATAAAAAGACATTATATCCAGGCACCGTTACCCCAAAATGAAATTGTGTCCTAACTGATAGAAGGTGCAAACACTAGATTTATAAATGAGATGATTTCAGCTAGAAGTAAGAGAAATACTTTTGTGAAAGACAGAATAATTGGCAATAAGGTAAATAAAGGTCCACTGAGGTGGTAAAATTTGAGCTGAGTAGCAACTAAGGAGCATGCTATGTGAAGATCTCTGAAGAAAAAAAAATTGCAGGCAGAGGAAAATGCAAGAGCGAAGAGCTTGAGTCAGGAAGCATTTGCAAATAATTGAAAGGCCAGAGGAACAGGAAGATATCTGTTATGGGAGAGTAGCAGAGAATTATATAAGAAAGACTGGCAGTTGGCTAACCATGAAGAATTATAAAATTTTATTTTACTTTCAAGAGAGATTTGAAGCCATGGGGGTAGTTTCAGCAAAGTGATGGCATAATTAATTTGTAATTATCACTTTCACTGCTCTGTAGAAAATGAATTTTAGTTGCTTAAGAGTTGAAACACATAGACAAATAAAATTATTGCGGGACTCGAGGAGAGAAATGATAGTAATTTGTTTTAATGGTAGAAATAATGGAAATGGTAAAAATGTTCAAGTCAGGATACATTGTGTGATTAGAGGTACATACTCTGGTAATTTGATGGGAGGATGGGGTATTTGTGAGGGAATGAAAATAACAAGGTTATTGTATTTGCTATTGTTTTGATGGTAGCTTTGGTGATGGTAAGGATGATGAGTTAATGGTCCTAGTGACATACACTGGATTTGAATATAATTATAATGGAATTTCTTGGAATTTTCAAAATAAACTTAAAAAAATAAACACCTACAAGGTATACAACAAAACATAAAACTTGCGAATTGTAAATATGTGAATACATCCAGATAAACACCGCCAAATAAAGAAAGAGCAACAATGCCTTTTCATTCTCATGAATCTACATACCTAAACTATGCACTATTCTGATTTCTCTTACCATACATTAGCTTTATATTTTTTGAATTTATATGTAATATAAATTATCTCACATGCATTATTTTTGTGGGTACTTGATCATTTTGGTAAACATTATGTTTACAAAATTTATCCATTTTTATGACAAACAGTAGTTTGTTTCCATTACTGTTTGATATTTCATTGTATAAATACTAAATTGTATGTATCCATTCTATTATTTATGAATATTTGGGCTATTTCCGTTTCTATTGTAATATAATTGTGTGTCTTTTGATGTATAAGGTATGCATTTCTTTGGAGTATATACATAGATTTAAAATTTCTGGATAATAAAAAGTGCATGTTTTCACTTTTAGTAATTCAAAAATTTTTTTATTATATTGCATGACTCCTATTGGCTTATGAGAGTTGCTGTTGCTTCATATCCATGTCAACAGTTGGTGTTATGGGTTGTTAATTTGAGACATTGTGGCAGGTGTGTAGTGTTATCTTTTCATAATTTTAATTTATATTTTATTTTATTTTTTTTTGCCCATTTAGCAAGCACATATTTATTGGGAATGAGTGAAGAAAGTCTGAAAGGATATGGTGTGATCATATAGATGGCTGAGGGCCCTAGATTTCCTTGTAGGTTTGCTTTCACGTGGACCTGGATTTTGGGCTCAGGGTCATCAGATTCCAAAGCCAAGCCCTGACTCCTATACTATGTTACCTGCTAAAAATAAATGAAGATAGGCTGTTAATTGATTTATTACGCAAGGCCATGAGGATTTGTAAAGAGGTTCCTACTATAAACAATTAATGAGGTTGTGAAGATTTTTAGAAGCTGTTTGCCTATTTAAATATCCTTCCGCTGTTTAAATTTTGCACATTTTTAAGTTAGGTTGTTTGTCTTTTTCTAATCTGTTTAATGTGGGTCGAGTCCTTTTTTATATAAATCTAGATCTATAATCTAGATCTATGTTATTTTTTCTTTCTATAAATCTACTTATAATCCATGGCTTGGTTTTTCAATCTTTGATGATGTCTTTTAATGACTTAAAAGCCTGAAACTTAATATAGCACAGTTTACCAGTGTTATAAGGTATGATTAGAGTTTTATATCTTGTTCTAGAAAACTTTGCCTATCTTAGATCATGAAGATATTTTCCTCTATTTGCTTCTAAATAATTTTTGTTTTATACACTGAAATTTATTTTTATGCATGTTTTGATGCATAAGATATATAATGCGTATATATGTATAAAATCTATAATTTACTCAAAATCATTTCTTTCCTCACTAAAATGGTGTTTCATTGTTGTCGTTAATTTAGTGCTAATTTTTAAATTCTATTTCTATACTTAATTCCGTGTCTTTGGTCTACTTTCTATGCTCATACAAATTTCTAGTTTATTACAATTCTATAGCAAATATTTATATCTGGTATTGTATATCACCTAAGCTGCTTCTTTGCATTCAAAACTGTCTTCACTACTCTTGGCTGTTTACTTTTACCTATAAATTCTAAAATCATACTGTCAAATTTTTACTAAAATATTCAAATGACTATAAGTTTTTCTATTTCTTAAATTTTGTCAATTTTAATTTTATTATATACATGTATTATTCATATTATATTATTGGTTACATAATGTTTGCTTTTTATAAACTATTTGACCATTATAAAATATATTTATTTCTAATAATTATGTTTGTCTTGCCTTAGTATTCTTTTCGTCATATTCATGGTATATCTTCATCATTTTTTTAATATTGTCTGTGTTCTCATATCGATTTACATATCATTAAATCATATTTGAGGATTTTGTTTTTTAATTTCATTTGGCAATTTTGACTATTAATTAGATTAGCTTACTTTAATGTAATTACTAAAATATCCGGAGTAAGCCTTACCATTTTACTTTTTATTTCCTGCTTATTTCACCTCTTCTATGTTTATCTCTTATTCCCTATATTATTTTGGATTATACAAATTATTTGAAATATTATTCAATTTTTCTCTTTGTTAGTTTCTTAGTTAAATACGATTATAGAATTATTATAGAATTATTATTTGACTTAATGGGATCTACCATAAATGATTAATTTTATTATACTGTACCTTAGATAAACCAGAACCATTGAACACTTTATCTCCATCCACCACATTGTATCATTGTATGACTCATGTTACAGATTTAATTATATGTCTATTAGTGATGCACATGATGTAATTATGTGTTTGGTCAAATACAATTTAGATTTACCTGTATATTTAAGCTTTTTTTTTTTTTTTTTTGAGACAGAATCTGGCTCTGTCGCCCAATCCGGAGTGCAGTGGCGCCATCTCGGCTCACTGCAAGCTCCGCCTCCCAGGTTCACGCCATTCTCCTGCCTCAGCCTCCCGAGTAGCAGGGACTACAGGTGCCCGCCACCATGCCCAGCGAATTTTTTGTATTTTTAGTAGATACAGGGTTTCGCCGTGTTAGCCAGGATGGTCTCCACCTCCTGACCTCGTGATCTGCCCGCCTCGGCCTCCCAAAGTGCTGGGATTACAGGCGTGAGCCACCGCACCCTGCCATATTTAACATTGTGATTGCTAGTAATTCCTTTCTGTCTTTCTGTACTTCCATATGGGATCATTTTTTTTCTACCTGACTAACTTCCTTCTTCCACTGCAGGTCTGCCGAAAATGAATTCTCTTAATTTTTGGTTTGTATGTATTATTATTTTACTTTTAAGTATATTTTCACTGAGTATGGATTGAAGATCTTTTATTTTAAGCATGTAAAGATATGAATGCATGGTCTTTTGTCTTCCATTGTTTCAATAGACAGTAAATAGAGTAGGTCTCACTTTTTGTTGCCAACATGTCTTTTTGACTGATACTAAAAATTTATCTTGAAATGTGAAGTTTAATGATGTATTTCATAATTTTGGAATATTTTTGGGTTATGATATCTCCAAAAGTATCTTTTGCTGTATTTCTTCCTCTCCCTCTCTTGCTGAACTTCAATTGGATAACATTTTATTATGCATTTTTCCTCATACATTTTGTATGCTCTTTGATGTATTTTATGTATTTTTCCATCTGATTTTCCTTGTGTACTTTGACATGATTACTAACCTATTTTCCAGTTCATTAATTATGTCTTTGTGTCCAATCTGCTATCAAGTCCCTTTGTCATATTCTTTATTTTAATTATTATAATTTTCTGTCTCAAAATTTCGGTATGACTTTTAAAAATATTCTAGTTCTACTTAAATCAATCATGTTATCAATGTTTTTGAACTTATTACAAGTATTTTAGAAGTTCAGTAATATAAGACTAATGTCTGGAACTCATTTGTACATATTTATATGTTATTATGGTTATTTCTTAATTTTAATTTTTTAAAAATATGGATATCATATATGAAAATTTGAAGATGATCTGGATAACTAATTAACACAGAGAATATAAACCTTGTGTTCTGGCAGGCATATTGATTTCAAGATTTCTCAATTCTGTCAGCGACAGAGTTTACTACAGGATACTTTCAAAGTCTGTGAAGCCTAATAAACCTCTATTTAGTCCCCAACCCCAAGGTATAGCCTTTTAAGCTTTCCATCTGGAAGCTTAATATATTCACCAGAAATCCTTCTTGATAGGCCTTAAACTACATTTTCCCCCCAGTTTTATTTAGGAGTGATGAAAGCTCCGCTGAGATTATTATAGACCAATTTTTTTCTTGGCTTCTTAGTCCCCTTTATATTACAGGTGAAATACCTCAAATATCTCAAGCAGAAAAACTGGTGCAGATTTTCATCCTGTCTTTAGTACTATTTTTCTCTCCAAAATGTTGACTTCTTAGTGTTTGTTGGCCCGGTATTTATTACCTTCAAATTTTGTCTCCTCAGAATTATGACATAATTAAAAATTATTCTGGCTATTCTAGCTCTTAATGGGTACCCTTTTTCAGCCTCTAGCACTGATAATGTAGAACTTGGAAAAGTGTCTTGCAGCATGGGGATCTAACCTCAGTAAAATGTGATTTTCTTCCCCAAAATATTAATAAACAATGTCATGGCGATCTCTGATGCTATCCATTTACTAGAATATATATGTTGCTGCTGTTTTTTGTTGTTATCTAGCTTTTGTAGTTTTTCTTGACATAGGTTAATCTGGTAAAAGTTTCTCCATCATAAGCATGACCTCTGGGGTTTTGCCTTTAGTAACTAGTTAGTTGTGCCATTTATTAAAATGTGACATATTCATGCAGAAACACATATGAGGGTGTCAGAAATACATAATTCTATCTTGGGTATGTAAAGTTTGAAATGCCTTTAATACACACAAGTTCATAGGATCAGTCAATAATGGCATGTTTAAGTCTGGTTTATTCCTGAATTCAAGAATTAATGTCCATCATATGCCAGATACTATTCTCATGGCCCAGTAATAAAGACACATTTGATTTAAAAATACATTAAAATATATTTGAATGATGCAAAAATAACTCTATATTTTATGAATTATGTTTTTACATGTTTTGGATAACATAAAATCTGCTGTAATGTTTTTTCATAATTTATAATTTTCTTACTGAATATTTCTAGTTATTTCTTATTATGTGATGGTTTATAGCTTCATAGCACTTTGTTTCTCTGAAACATACTTAATATATAACATATTTAATATTATATAGTTAGATTAAATAATTGCTTCCAATAGGGCTTTGAAAGCCATTTTGAGAAATGTTTATGAAAAAGTATTGATATAATAATTGGGATCTTGTATTTCCTTGTTCAATTGTACCTCTCCACTACATCCTGTCCTGCTTAGCATAAAGTGTGGCTCTTCCATGAATCCTAATGAATTATATGACTTCCTCTAAACTTTACAACAACTCCGTAAGGAAGTTATTACATTTATATTTGTATTTTTCAAAAAATTGAAGCATACAGGTTAAAAACTTGGGCGATTTCCTAATTTTTACAAACATGCAAAAGACCACACATGGAAAGCTGGGACATGATATGTGGAATAGGGAGAAGTAGAATCAGAGTCTGACTGTCACTTGCATAAACATTAGAAATAAATGAAAATGTTACTGATTTAAGTATCCTTAAATATTAGAAAATACACACTTGGAATATTCATTAATAATTTTTAAATATATAAAAATCTGTTATTTATTTTTCACTCACACTGTTTTTTCCCAATATTAATGCTTTATTAGTCCTTCTTTCAATTTTTTTTTAACTCATCACTTATGCTGCACCAGATATTATAATAAAATTATACCTGGTCGTGTAAATTAAGTATGTTATGGGTTGAATGTTTGTTTTCCCCTAAAATTAATAGGTTGAAGCCCTAACCTCCAATGTGATGATATTTAGAGATAGGACTTTTGGGCTTATGAGGTTTAGATGAGGTAATTAGGATTAGGTGATGATGAGGGGGCTCTTGATGGAATAAGTGCCTTATAAGATGAGACGGGAGAGCTAGCTTTCACTTTCTCCACGATGTGAGATAGAGCAAGAAGCCAACAGTCTGTAAACCAGCAAGTGGACCCTTTCCAGAACTTGACAATGCTCACATCATAATCTCAGACTTCCCAATGTCTAGAACAGTGAGAAGTATATTTCTCTTGTTAACACCCCCCATCGTGTAGCAGGCCAAGCCAAATACTATGCTACTTACAGTAAATACGCATTATAAATACATTCCTATACAAAATATCTGAGTGCCACCAGAGGACCCCTAAGAAGTACAGAGCAGTGGTTCTTAAAAATTAAAGTATGTGAGAATCACCTGGAAGATTTAATAAATTACTGATTGATGGCTCACCTCAAGTTTTTTATTCAGTACACCTAGTATGTTTTTGAGAATTTGCATTTTTGCAGAGTTCCCAGGTGTTGTTACTATTGTTGATCTGTGGACTCTATTCTGAAAACCAATGCTCTAGACCAGGTGTCAAAATATATTTTTAAAAAAGATTTATTACTTTAAAACCTGTCAAGCATTCAAGTTTGCCTTGGCTAGCTTTGTAATTTAAAGTGGTTTGCCAGAATATGTTCTTAAACATTCTGCAATACTTAAAACATTTATCTGGTGGCAAAATAAGTCACGTTTAAATAGAAACAAAAGGATGATGAGACTCCTAAAAAGACTAAAAATATTCAGTTTAATATTTCAACTCTCTCACACATAAAAAAAAAGTGTGCTGATAATAGAGCTTTATCTCCTGCTATCTTCACTCCTAGAAATATAGACTAGAAAAGCAAGAATGCATGCCTAATTTTGATGCATAAGTGTCTTTTTCTTCTTGCAGGAATTTATTTATATAGGCATTTGAATTTTGGATTAAACGTTTTGTTTCTTTCCCTTTGAGAATTCAAGATATATAAACACTTGAGGTTTTTGAGAATTTGTTGAATGAGAGATAAATGTGTATACTTCCCTTTAGAGCTATCACTAAATATATGACCAAACCACCAAATAAGATTTTCTCTGAATTTATTAGACGATCTGTATAAGGAAAAAACTGCTCAAATTAAAATTTGTTTGAAATTTTTATATGAATGAGATTCCAAACATACTTCTTAGAGAAAGTGCTACTGATAAAAATATACCATAAAATGTTAAAAAATACTCGAAAGACAAGATATATCTATTTGCCTTCTTCTGTAAAAGACTTGAAACACACATTTGCTCACACATAATACAAGTTTCCATTACAAACAATTATCACTACAAAATGATAAAGAAAAAGAAAAATATAAAGAAAAAGTGAGCAAAGTTTATAGAGTAGGCAAAAGAAAGGTATATGGTCAGTAAATAAGGAAAAAACGTATTTCCACACTATTTTAGAAAGGGAAATCAAACAAAATGCCTTTGATTGTGTATAAAATGCAATGGCGATTAATTTTCCTTCCTTTTAAGTCTTCAACAATTAAAAACAGAAGTATTGATGACATCCAGCTCTATTGACATAGCAGGTAATAAAACATTTTCAAAGGGTAATCTGGCAATATTTATTTAAATTATATATAAATGCTATGTCATTTATTCCTACTTCAAACTTTTGGAAGCCTAGCTTGAAATAGTACAAGCACAAGCTGAATCAATACCTGCATGCAGACATTCATGAGATGTTAATTTGTAAAAGAAAAAATAAGAAGAGAAACTAGAAACAACTCGAATGCCCGTTAAATTGGAAAGATTGAATACATTATGACGTAGCTGGTAGATATCATACAGCTATTGAATATAACTATATATGTTATATCCCTATCAGATGCACAAATACATATTTGTACACAAATAACAAGAGTAGGGGGATGAAATAATTGTTAGCTATTCTTCAAATCTCCAAAACTGTCAGCTTACAATGTTTCACCTCTTATATACCTCCTCCAACAATTTATGTATTGTTAAATTTTCTGAACATTATATTCCAGACATCATTTTAACAGAACTTAAATTCTTTTTTCATCTTTATCATATTCTATTATTTAGCTCATTAATGGATTATTCATCTTAATACTAATTGTATTAATTTCCATGCTTTCTTCCATGAAGATAGTTTCTAAATTGCTTCTTTCTTATAGCATCCCGATCTTGCTTTATGGATATCAAATCCAGCTGTTCTATTGATTCATCTTGATCCTCCTTTTTTTTTTGGATTTCTAAAAATGTTTAGTAATGTTTTAATGTTTCTTCATATTTGCAAATAAAAAACTCTGGTTTATTTAGATAGCTATAGGAGGTTTTTGTTTTTGTTTTTGTTTTCTCTTCAGCCTTATACCACTACTGGGCAATGCCTACGGTAAAATATGGACCACAGGACCAGGGTTACTGACATGTGGCTTCATCAGAGAATAAGTGGAAACTCTGGATCTCCCTGCACTGTCAAAATAACTTTTCTGTAAGAATTGTTAACTGTATTATATTTTCTGTTAAGCAAAGTTGTATTGCCTTACCTTGCCTTTGTTTCAACCCATCTCTTTAAGAGGGCCATCAAATTGAAATTGAGTCCCTTAATTACTCGGATAATTTTTGTTTGTTTGTTTGTGAGACAGAATCTCTCTCTGTCGCCCAGACTGGAGTGCAGTGGTGCTATCTCGGCTCACTGCAAGCTCCGCCTCCCGGATTCACGCCATTCTCCTGCCTCAGCCTCCCGAGTAGCTGGGACTACAGGCGCCCGCCACCACGCCTGGCTAATGTTTTGTATTTTTAGTAGAGTTGGGGTTTCACCGTGTTAGCCAGGATGGTCTCAATCTCCTGACCTCCTGATCCATCCACCTCGGCCTCTCAAAGTGCTGGGATTACAGACGTGAGCCACCGCTCTCGGCCAATGACTTGGATAATTATAAATGCCCATGTCCTATCTTTCTTACTAGTCAATGATCCCTCATTTAGTACACTTTTGGCACTCCTTATGAAGAACCTTACTTATCTCTGGTAAATTTTTCTCTGCTTTCATTTCTTCACCAATGTGATTTCACAAGTAGTTGAACAGCCTGAAATGTATTTAAAAATTTCAACTATTTATGGGTCTTCCAGTTTTTAGCTCTTTGACTGGATATTCTCCATGTTTGTTTTAAGCTGACGATGCCATTCTAGACCCATTCATTAGCCAACTCTACCTTCTCTACAAATCATAATGTTCATTCTGAAGAGCTCCACTTTACCTGTTAATTACACAACACTGTCCAATTCTCATTCTTTCTAGCTTCTAACTTTGCTTACTGCTCTGATGATAGCCTTACTGGTATATTCCAGGGCACAGTTTTGTATTATTGTAATCTTGATCGTGATTCAGAGTCTTTTTATTCAGTTTCTCTATGTGAAATCCTACTGATTTCCTTTGACCACAGAATCTGGGTGCCATCCACTTGTGGTTGATGTTTTCTGGGAATTAGCCACTGTCCTGCAAGCCGAAACTGTTCAGTGATATTGATTACACCACTCTGGGGAGGCCTGTTCTGTGTAAATACAATTCTTTATTCTCCAGCAATGCCTTGAGGCATGATATTTGCCAAAACAATATTTATCCACGGGCACTTCATTTTAGTGGCAAGGTTAGGAAATATATTTTTCACACCATTTTTTATAAGTGCTCACTTCACTTAGCAAATCCTTAAAGCATGATTCAACTTTTATTGGTTTTCTGTTGCCAATGCACAATTATAAAATTTGGTGCCAATACTGAAAGATATTCCTAATTCTACCTGCAAGTCAAGAATCACTGAGCATTTCAATTTCCCTAGAGAAGTAATAGGCTTAAGGAGCTTGCAGGTAGGGAGATAATATCACAGAAAACTCACAAAGATTGTATAGTTATTGACAGTTCTGAAGATCCTAAGGGACAGCAAACTCTTAAAAGGGAAATTTGCTAAGGGAATTGATAAAGTAGATGTTTGATTTGTCAAGTGACTAAAAATATCTCTACCAAAATAAAATCAGTGTAAATCGGAGAAAAGAAGTGGACACAAGAGCTAAAAGCTACTCAATATTGTGAACATAATTAGATTTATTGCATGCATGTACATTCAGAGATAGATACAATTAACCTTATTTGTTCTGTGATTTCTATCTTGCAGTTTGAAATCTACCATTTGTGAGTAATTTTCTTAAAAGCATAATCAGATTAAATAGGTATTGTCAGTGATTGCTGCCAGCTGGTAAGAATGATTAACTTCCACTCCATAATTTCATTGTTTAATGTTTGCCAATTGATTCCCCCACACTGACTAACAAACAAGCCTCTCTGTTTTTAAAGCTTTTTACTTTGATTTTTTTTCACTGCTTTATGTGGTTGATGTGATCCTAGCCACAAGAAAACAAGCTCAGGGCAGGGGATATGCTCTGTGAGAATTTGCAAATTATCCAAAGGAGGCCCTGAATCCCTGCCCATTCAGAGAGTTTTGGGATTATTTTTTTGGTTATGGTAAAACTGCAGTGGCATATAAAATTATATGCATAAGAGCTTAATCATTTCATAATATACCTGAATTATCTTTAAAGATAATTTTTTTTCTTCCTCAGAAACTGATGGCTTTAGGTAAAAAGCCTTAGCTTGGCACAAAAGTCACTTTGAAGCACTTTGGACTGCTTCCCAGATCTGCTGTTCCTCATTTTTTGCTATGTAGTGACATCAGCATTTCATATTTCAATATTTATTTTAAGGAAAAAGTGCTTTTCAAAGCTAAATAAACAATGATCTCATTAAATTGGCAACATTGAAAGAATAACAAAAACATCTTTATATGCATTATGTCCTTTTAAAACTGTAATAGAGAAACAAAAAATGACTTTATTAATCAAACATAATTCATAAAATTGGTAACACAAAAAAGGCTCCTCTCAAGCTGGAAAATATGCATGTTGTTACTTCTCATTTTTCAAATGTGACTTATTAAATATCACAAAATTAGGTACATCTCATATTTCTTAAAAATGCTTTGCATTTACAACTTGAGGAAATATTCTTTGTGGAAAGCTTATGCAGCAAATTTTGGTTGGTTGATTGGAAATTGGACACATACATTGACACAACAAACTGGTAGATATATTCCTTATGTGATGTTTGTTAGATTTATTATAAGTAATTAAACTTTTATGTTAGTGTGTTATATAAATTGTTATAGGTAAGTATATTTTGAAAATGTAAAGATAGAATACATTTTTTCAAGCTTTATATATTTTAAAGGCATTTTTTGTATCCATGGTAAATTGAGCAAGTCAGAAAATACTTAAATTTTCACTGCATGCAAACTTGGGGTTCATAGTGCTCTTGCTGGTTGTTATGAGAACTAACAAGAAGCACAGTGTATATTCCTTATTAAGAAGTAAAAGATACTGATAGAAAATTTAAAAACCCATAAGTACAAAATTAAATTACAGTTTAAGTAAACAATTCATGAGAATGTTATATGAGATAGAGAAATGGGAGTCCTATAGGAAAATGATTCATTTGAGAGACTGGTCAAAGTCTTTGCTCCATCAACCACTCTGAATCAAATAGTTAAACCACTTTGTTGTTGTTGTTGCTGTCGTTGTTGTTTTAACGCTTTTAAGTTCAGGGATACAAGTGCAGGTTTGTTACATAGGTAAACTAGTGTCATGGGGGTTTGTTGTACAGATTATTTCATCACCTAGGTATTAAGCTTCATACCCATTAGTTATTTTTCCTGCTCCTCTCACCCTCCACCCTCTGATATGCCCCAGTGCATGTCGTTCCCCTCTATGTATTCTATTATTTAGCTCCCACTTACATGTGAGAACATGTGGCATTTGGTTTTCTTTTCTTGTTAGTTTGCTAAGGATAATGGTCTCTCGTTCTATCCATGTCACTGCAAAGGACATGATATCGTTCTTTTTTATGGCTGCAGAGTATTTCACTTTTTCTGTAAAGTCTTCTGCACTTTTCTGGAATTCCTCTTGGTAGCATAAAATAAAAATCCTTTGGAAATCACTGGTTTATTTTAGATATTAGTTCTGGTGTGTGAAGATCAGGTAATGTCCCTAGGAGCATTCTCTTAATAAATTGATTAATATAAACTAATAAAACTCAAAGAGGCATGCTAGAAATGTATAGAAGTTACTATAGAAAAAGTGAAATAGTATTCAGCCAAAAAAATGGGCATTTAGGTTGATTCCATGTCTTTGCTATTGTGAATAGCAATATTGTGTGCTCCAGTGAACACACATGTGTATTTTGTCTTTATAATAGAATGATTTAGTAGACAGGAAAGACATATTTGAGGAAAAATGATTCAAAAATTACTTTTGATTAATAAAGTGTAAGTTGTCGTATTACTTCAAGTATGTCTTCCCTGAACACAAATTGTCCATAATGACACATTATTTTGCTTCCAAATACAAATATGTAATCCCTTAGGCACCACATTTTGTGTGTATATATATGTATATATGTGTGTATATATATATACACACGTGTATGTGCCTATATATATATCTATATATATAGGCATGTATGGATCCATGTTTTTATACATGCATTCAGTCCTCCTAATTATGCTATATTCTTACAGTGGAGACCTTTATATTACACCTTTTGTTTACTTATTACCAAGTAGAGCTTATTATATGTGTTAGGCACTCTGTAAATGTTTGCTGATCAAACACAATATACTTTAATTGCAAAAGATGTACTTTGTGACATGTGCCCTGTCCCGAGCCCCTTGAAAAGGCAGTCCTTGTGCCATATAAGCCTCTCTCTAGATAAAGACCTAGCCGTGAGGCAAATAATCCATAGATATTCTAATAACCTATGACATGTAAGAAGACAAGACCACCAAATTCTACCTATGGATAATTTAAATTGAGTAACACAGAAAGACTTACTCTCCGGAGTGAGCTGTGGGTAACCAGATGGGTCATAATGAAGACTCAAACTGGGGTCATATTTTGCCAAAAGTGAGATACTTATGTGGAGGGAGCTGGATGAGAGAAAAAAGAGGTTGAAGTATACAAGAAAGAACGAGTAGCCCCAAAGAAATGCTCTGTTTTAAGTACTGGAGGCTTTTGAGACAAGATTCAGTTTGCAACAATTTACCTGGTGGAGTGGAGAAAAGATATAACTAACTATCTTCGTACAATTTAAAGGGGAAAAAAGTCCCGTTACATTATTTTAATGAGATAATCTTGAATAAGCCCCTCCTACCCGTTGAGAATCACTGACCGAATAGATAAAAATTAAGGGCATTTTTTAGATCTCATGATTTAATTTTATTAGAGCAAATAAGACAGGACAGCACTTTTTCTTAGTGAAAGTACAGAAATTCAAAATAGAAACATATAAACACTTTCTTATCTATTTTAGATTGATAAATGTGTATTTAAACTTAAATGTATATACCAAATCAAATTCTAGAAGTCAGTTCCATAAAAAAACAAAATAAATATGCATGCATAGAATTGCACAGCTTGCTAAATTATCGCTATTTAATATCTTCCACTTATGTCTGAACAACCAACTCATAAGCTATATTTTCAGTAGCTTTTGAAGTTTAATTGAACATAAGACCTAAACACATTTTAAGCTTTTTTATTGTTTAAGAATAAGTTCTATATGGCTTGACAGGATTAAAACAATAAACTCCAATCATTCTCTGAACCAGTTTGGTTCAGAGAATGGGTAATTTCTGATTGAGTTTCCTTTAGATGATCAACATAATCTTTCATAAATGTCATATGATGAATTGTTAATAAAAAAGTTACAATGTTAACACAATTCTAGAAAGAATATCTAAATAAGTCAAATTGATTTTAAGGTGGAAATGCCATGTACAACATTTATACTCTAGGTAATTAAACTCACCACTGGCCAGAATGTGTCAAGAAGAGCCATTTAAGTGATAAAATTTTCAATTTAATTCTGTAAATATTTATTGGGCAATTACAATGTGCAAACCACTGTGTAAAATTCAGTTAAGAAGACAAGATATAAAAGACAAGATCTTTGCCCTACATTCTGTAAAAAATGTAAGCAACAATATAAGCTTACAGTTGTTATCTTTCATATTAGCTACAGACATCTTTCCTGAATTATTATAGTTTTCAAAGTATAATCCATATTTTCCAAACTGTGATTATCTTTTGTCTCCTAAAGGAAGTAAATCATAAGAACAGGTTCAAGAGATGATTCAATGATTTTCTTAAAGGAACCAAGTCCTGAGAGAGTGGTTATAAAAAAGCTAACTCTAAAAAACAGGGCTTCTCACTTGTGGTTTTGTATGCCCCATGTGATATATTCCCTTCGTCTAAATTGCTACCTTGAGAAATCAAAAGCCATTGTCTTGGCAGTATGTAGAGGACATTAAGAATAGTTACATAGAGGTAACTGTACAGGTTCAGCTTGACAAGTATGGCCAATTTGTGAGAGAAAAATGGGTTGTGACATTTTCAATGAAAAAGCAAAGGAAAACATGATAAAGAAAAAACAAGCATTCTTCAAAAAAGATGAACATACTTTTGCCTTACTTTTCTACCAAAATGTGGTGAGGACATTGAAATTCTTTAGTTTACCGAACTGTGTTTATTTCCAACTGAGTCTCGGCAAGTTGGGGTTCAGCATTCAGCACATAGAGTTAAGATAATGTTATTATAGATTATGTGTTGAGTATGATTTTCAGCATGTTTTTGTTTGGCTAAAATACTCAGAGAATCCAAAACAAAACCATTAAAGTAGGCACGTTATTACAAAAGTGAACACTGCTTATAGCTTTGCTAGGGTTTCCTGTGATACATTTATTTTTATGTAAGCCTGATCTTTATTCTAATATAAAATATTTACTTCAAAAATAAACCAAACATTTCCAGGAGACATGGCTGTATCTACATATCATTAAATAAATAGATATTATATTGTATTAGTTTACCAGGGTTGCTGCAACAAAGCCACTGAGTGGCTTCAACAACAAAATTTATTTTTGCACAATTCTGGAAAGTAGAAGTCAAAGAAAAAAGTGTCAGCAAGGTTGGTTTTTCTCTGAGGACTCTCATTTTGGTTTTTGTGTAGATCTTTGTCCTATTCCTGTTCCTTCATAAGGTTTTCCTTTTGTGTGTCCTAATCTTTCATTTTATTAGGAAACTAGTTGTATTGGATTAGATCCCACTCTGATGACCTCATTTAAACTTAATTACTGCTTTAAACACTCTATCTCCAAATACAATAATATTCTCAGCTACTTAAAGTTAGTACTTCAAGCTAGAAAAAATTTAGGATGGGGAACGCAAGTCAGCCATAACATGTTTGAAATACATAGTTCCTTCTTTAGATTAATGTAATATTGCACCTCAAGACCTCTTTATTTCTAATGTAAAAATTATTGCTATAATTAACACCCTTTATTTTTTCATGTATTGATGTAGAAAATATTCTTTTTTGAGCTATGTAAAAATCAAATTATATTACATATTACACAAAACGTCTAAAAATTATATATTGATCAAAATGGTCTTAGATACAATAAATCTAAAGAAAACATAATTAAATAAATTAAATTTACATACCTTTTGAAATATGCATTATGATCAAGTAATGTTTATTCTAGCAGGGTAAGACTTGGTCAAGTAGGGAAATATATCAACATAAATTTTTAAATAAACAAATTAAAGTATATATAAAACCATTTACTTCTGGATGCTGACAAATCACACAATAAAACTTGGTAGCTATTCCTAATTTCCATCTCTAGCGAACAGGAAATTAAAAAATTAAATATAACAAAATGCATTCTCCTAGCCAAAATCAATTAGTAATGGTGAAAATAATAAATTTGATAGGATCAAAATTAGAGAAAATATTATTTTGGCTATTATTTAACTGAAATCCACAAAGATGCTGATGGTTAGAGCCAGTTAAGGTACATTTCATATGTCCTAAAGAGGGTGTCCCCCCATGAATGAATGCTCTTCAGAATGTCAAGTACTGTGTATGTCTTTAAATTCAACTTTGTGTTGTACTAGCTAATTCTGGAAAACAAGAAAAGAACATTTTCCATAGTACATTCCATTCTATTTTAGTGCCATAAAATAGAATTCTAAGCATTCTATTATAAGGCAGCAACAACAATTAGAGATCATTTTAAAACTTCATTTAAAATACTGGCAAAAATAAAAATTCCTAAAAAAATTATACAGAAAATATCGAGGCCCTGTACGAATAGGGCAACAAAATTATTAAAGTAAATAAATGTACCTGAGTTATAGTGAGAGGTGTGCAGTTTTTGTGGTTTTGAAGGCAATTTCAAAATATCAAGTCTGTTAAATAAATATAAGAATTTACTGAAATGACAATGATAATTCAAGAGTGGTTTCTTGAAATTGTTATAAGTGACTCATAAGATCAAAAAAAGAAATACACATCTTAGAATTTTAATTGGATTTTTAAAAAATATCCACAAATTATTGAAGACTCAAAATAAAATTAGTATAATGAAATCAACTAGCATTATAATAGTAGTAAACAAATAGAACTGAGAAAAGTTAGTACATCAATGAGGAATAATGATTAATTTATTTAGCTATAATTGATGAAATTATGGGAAAGAAAAATCAAAGGTGTGCTCCCAGATACACTGTATATAAAATAAATAATTTCTGTTCATTTTTAGATATAGTTATTGAAAATAAAACTATAAAATATTAGAAAAATTAAGAAAAATGAACGTAAATGGTTCTAGTGAAAAAGGTCTGATTAAGGAAAACAGAAAACACAAAAGCCGTAAAATAATATATTATTAATTATATTTTTCTGTATGGAAGAGCAAACAAATCAGATGACAAATTAATTATACTCCAAATAACTGCTTGTGATCTGTAACATGCACAAAGGATTAATATCACAGTATGAAAAGATTACTCAGAAATCTTCCAGGAAAACACAAGCAGAATTTTAAGTAGGCAATTCTTAATGGAAATGTAAAAATATGTTTAAAAACTAGTAGGTAAGCATTACTACATATATTATATTATTTTTAAAATCACATTTTACTTTGTGTTTTATAAGTGATTTTACCCTGACTATATTTTATTTTAATCTTACATAAATTAATGTAATAAAGAAAAGCTTATAAGTTATTTTTACCCTAAAGATATCTGCATAGTAAGAGGGAATGCTCCCTAAATCCTTCAAGGAAGTGAATATTGTTCTAATACCAAAACCAGAAAAGGATATAACAACAACAACAAAAAACTACACACCAATATCCCTGATGAACATAGATGCGGAAATCCCCAACAAAATACTAGCGAGCTGAATTCAACAGTATATCAAAACGATAATACACCATGATCAAGTCTCATCAAGGATGCAGTGCCGGTTTAACATAAGCAAGTCAATAAATGTGATATACCACACAAACAGAAGTAAAAACAAAAATTATATGATTATCTCAATAAACACAGAAAAAATATTTTGACAAAATCCAGCATCCCTTTAGGATTAAAACCCTCAGCAAAATCAGCATAGAAGGGACACAGCTTAAGGTAATGAAAACCATCTATGACAAACCCACAGCCAACATTATATTGAATCGGGAAAAGATGAAGCATTTCCCCTGAAAATTGTAACAAGACAAGGATGCCCACTTTCACTGCTTTTATTCAGCATAGTACTGGAAGTCATAGTCAAAGCAATCAGACAAGAGAAATAAATAAAAGTCATTAAATTGACATTATTTCTTTAAAAGAAACATAGATTCCTCTCCACATTTTGGGTCAGTTAAGTACATTAAGTAATTTATTAAATTTTTGTTTTAATTATATGTTAACACAAGATTATATGAAGGACAATATTGTTAACATCATTTCTATATAGTTAAAAAAACTATATTTACCACTAATTTGTAATAATCCTTAAAGCAAAAATTATTTGGCAAAAGCAATATGACACAACATGAAGACAAGATTCTTCTCATACTGTGGCATCAATTGACAACTCCATAAGACTTTTGTTCAAAAACGTACGTCCAGAAGAACAATGTCCCTTTATAGGACACAATTATAAACCATATTTTACTTATTTGCTTTACATAAAACAATGTACATAATGTATATCTGAATTTACTTTTATTTTAATGATAAAATATTGTTAAAACTTTGTCACTGTTATTTTATATTTCTATTGCATATAGTCTCATACATGTGCTTATTTGTCCAAATACTTGCACAATAATGAAAGATGAACAATTATTTTTGTTCTGGACCAGGAGTCAACAACACACAAGTTACATCCCACAGGTTATATCCAGCCAGCAGCTTGCTTTAAATCTGGCCAAAGAACTAAGAATGGTTTTACATCTTTAAACCACTGTAAAAACAATGAAAGAAAACAAAATTGAAGAAGAATATATGATAGAATTGTATGAGTTGAAAAACCTGAAATATTTGCTACCTGACCCTTCACAGGAAAAAAAAAATGCCAGTTTCTACAATAAGTAATTACAAATCCATCACATCTGAAGCTAAATTATGTTCCAAAAGTTTACAAAAATCTATTTTTATACGTACTTTGTTATTATAATTTCCACAAAGTTAATACACAAATTATAAAAATATTCAGACTCTTGCGAGTCTCAACTATGTTGTAACATTCAAATAGCAAACCTTTGTCATGCAAGGAAGTATGGTGCCAGTTTGTGACGGTGAATTAGTTACTTATCTAGTCTAAGCTGCATTTTCTTCATCTGTGACATGGGGATGATGGCGATAACCCCTGGGTGATATTTTGATGTTCATTGAATTAATATAGGCTAATTACTTAATACAGTGACTCACACATGATAAGTAACCCAAGAGTACCAGTTTTGCTTCCCACATTTTTACACTGATTCATTTTATATATTCATTTAAATTATGGAGATAATACAACCATAAAAATTAGAGCTCTACCAGCAGGAATGGACAAAAGCAGTTTCTTTCTTAAAATGCAAAAAAAAAAAAAAAAAAAAACAATAGTGCTTGTGCCAATATAGAATTATATTAATATATTAAAATAAAAATGTTTATTATATGACTAATGTGCTGTGTTTGATGCATATGGTTAACAGTGGAATATTTTGAAATTATTCTGCTCAATAAATTTATATATATGAGGGACATAAAATTACCTATGGGACTTAGTCACTAATAGAATGGAGAAAATTTCTCTGTGTTTTTCTCATGGTTAACTGTGTATTGAATAATAACTAATGGCTATAATTGCTCACAATTGTTAAATACTTTACATGTTAGTCTTCTGCTGTACAGAATACTTCTCTTGCATTATTGCACTTAATCTTCAAAAATCCTTTGAATTAAGTATTATTACCCTCATTTTAAAGATGAGAGAATTGAAGCTTAAAAAGTGTAAGTGATTTGCGCTGGATCTCACAGCTATTAACTGATGGAGTCAGAATTAAAATCAAAGAAATCTGACGCAGAACCTGTGCTCTTCACTGTGCTAAACCATTGCTGAACTGATAGAAACCTGTCAACAGTTAATTTGAAGTTGCTTATTAAAGCTCTTCTAATTTTAGATAGTATATTAATTTAAATAGTTTAACTCTAAAATATGGGGAAATGGGAGAAAAAGAAAAATATGTGAAATAATATGTGAAAAATATGGGAGAAAAAGAAAAATTATTTGAAATAATTCTAGGCCTATTGAAAGAGCAGGCAGTTCAGAAAGAACAGGCATAAAATATAATATTAGAAAAGTATAAAAGAGGTTTTGTAAATTGTTGTTGTGGTCTGTTTTTAAAAGATTAGCCATTAAAAAAGGATAAGTTCATGTCCTTTGGAGGGACATGGTTGAAGCTGGAAACATGATTCTCAGCAAACTAACACAAGAACAGAAAACCAAACACCGCATGTTCTCACTCATAAGTGGGAGCTGAACAATGAGAACACATGGACACAGGGAGGGAAACATGACACACCGGGGCCTGTCACGGGGTGTGGGGTTGGGAAAGGGATAGCATTAGGAGAAATATCTAACGTAGATGACGGATTGATAGGTGCAGCAAACCACCATGACACGTGTATACCTATGTAACAAACCTGCATGTTCTGCACATGTACCCCAGAACTCAAAGAATGTTTAAAAAATATTAATCTTTTAAAAGAATAATATGGTTTTAGATATAAGCAAATATGACAAAGCAAATATGTATTTCAAATTTCTGATTTGATATAGAGTAGTTGGATTTTCAAACAACCACATTAAATTATAACACCACTTTCTAAATGTATTTATTCCACAGATTCCTTCTAGCAGTTTTTATAGATAACAAATAATTATAGATTATTCAGTCACTGCATGAAAATGCCTGACTTGTTTTGTCCTCAAAATTATCCTCACATAGTGAAAAATAATTATTCCTGATTTCCAACCGTGCAGGCTTTTTTGTTTAAATTAAGGACCCAATTGAATGTTCTAGTAATCAGATTATTTGTGGATTTTATAAAATATATATATTTTAAATATTAGTGTGCCTGTTTATTTTCTCGCTCAAAGAAGCATCAGGGCAAAAGGTGAAATTTGTGTGTATACGAATCAATATTAGTAAGCTCTAGAGTACAGTATCCACTTTCCAGACCCTTGCAGGTATCTGGCACATCTCATTGGAGGATATTAAGAAATGATCTCCAAGTTCAGTGAGTTCTCCAGGCCTGAAGCCCTTTACGTGAATTTCAAAGTGAGAATTTTATTCAACAATTAATTTCTTTGCTCTTGCCTTACTGCGTACTTAGCTATTACTACCAAAATATATGAAATCATCTTACGAAGTACTTTAGAAAAAATTAATTTCATATAAAGCAAGATAAATGGCTTTCAGGGATTCCCCCCAAAAAAAAGAATCTCGCAAAAAGAATGGCAAAAAATATCAATATTCTTTTTTTCCACTGCCTGGCTGTAACTTTTATCACCCTTTGCAATAACGGGCCAATAAGTTTTAATTTTTTATTATTAAGATAATCATGTATTTTATGAAGCACTTAATATAACAGCTTTATTCAAGAACAATATTAATATAATAACAAATACAATCCTTCTCAGATCCATTTGAAGAGCATATCAGAAACAAAGTAAAAGGAATTTAAAAGCATGTGCGATGGGAGTAAAGGATTTAGAGTTATGCAGTTTGGAATGGGGCACTTGGCAACTGGAGTTTAAATCAAATGGATTGCACAAATGTAAAGTCTACCCAGCAGAGAATTGCAATAATAAAGTTATATATTAGTTCTGAAAGCTATGACTAGAGATCTAAACTAATTTTCTTCTATTGCCGTCTTAGATGATCAATGGGGTTAGGTGTAAATGTTCTAGTTAGATGATGAGAAGCTATTATTCTTGAACTTATTATTGTTATGTAGCAACCAAAAATATAACTACCTTAACATTTTGAGTAACATCAAATTTAAAGAGAAGTAAGCTTGTTTCATCAGTAGCAGAATTTATTTAAAATAATGAGATTAAATTAAAAATTCTAACTCAATGACAAGCCAAGTTTTCAGAAATGTTTAAGTCTAATTTTGACAGTTTTACTGCATTTCCAGTTATCACTAAAACTCAAGAATGAAAGATTAAATTTGCTGTAAAGTTTATTTTATTTCATTCTTTCTTTTATAATTAGAAGTTTTAAGATATACTTCAACACAATGAAGTTGAGATTTTACATTAATTACTTTCCTCGGTGTTTTTATTGGACTCTAGACTATAAAATTTACCTGAGGGGAAAAGGCTATATCTGTTAGATTCATTAATATTTTTTCAGTTTTTAGAACAGTATCTGGAATGATATATATGTTTGTTAAATAAAGAATGAAAAATGAACATTATGTATAGTGTTATATCAGGTATAAATAGGTAAAAATTCTCTTAAGGAAATTAAAATGGGTAATGGACCAAAAGTATAGGAAGGAGATATAAAGAAAGACAACAGTACATATCAATGTGAGTAATACAATCACATAATTACTATTTTACTTTATAAGAAGGTCTACCGAACATAAAATATTAAAGAGCTAAGAAAATATGGTTCTTTTTTTTTGGCGGGGGGGGTAAGCATTGAAAGTCTAAGTCCATTAGGGAGAAAGATGTCAAAAATTGTGTAGCTCAGTTCCCTTAGGTTTATGAAAATAGGGACTTTTTACTTTGGGTACCTAAAGCCTGAAATTTGTCATGAATCATCAAATATTCACTTAAATGCACTGTAATATTAAGTTATAAAATATTACGTAGAACATTTTGTTACATTGTCCATCTCCAGAACTAAATATTTAGATAAAAGTACTATTATCACAATAATTAATTCGTAACCAAGACAGTTCCAATTATTGTTTAGTTCTAACTCAGTTCAGTTGGGTATCTAGCTAATATTGCCTAAAATCATATGGTGGGTGTTCTCTCAAACTGGAGAACCCAAAAGGAGAACTAATGTCAGTGCTGTTTAAAGGTTTGTTTACATTTTATTAATGCCCGTGTTAAAACGTTATTAGTAAGCATAAAGAAACAAAATAAATAAACAAAACAAAGTAAAAATTATCCAAGCCATTAACTGGTAAATTCTGAAACTGGCTTAAATTACTTATTGAAATTATGACCATAAATTTAACTGCATTCATCTTCTGGAGTATAGTGAAAAGGTACTGTCTATAGGGATTAAATAATGCTTAAAACTTTCTCCTCTTTTGAATCTTTTTTCTTGCCAGGCACTACTCTAACTGTTAGTTCTGCAGTCATAAGAAGAAAGATCTCAATTGTACTCTTACAGAACTCATTTTCTGTAGCTAGTTGTCCCCAAATTCATACTATGTAATATAAGGAAAGTACAGTGCTATCAGATCACATGAGATGAGCATTTACACTAGATGCCTAAGCTGTGAAATGGAAAAGTTAGAATGAGTTGGCAAGCATGCTTTTGTAGAAGTTTTCTAAGTCAAAACAGATCATGTAACAAGAATCCCAAGCCAATGTGATAACAACACAATAGAGAGAATAAAAGGATGTCAATATGGTGCAACATAAGTTGTCACAAATATACAGAAATCTGCTTATTAATGGTCTCGCATGCCCTGTTAGGAGATTTTGTCTTATCTCAAGAAAAATATCAGGGTTATTGAACAGCTTATCTTTAAATAGGTGAGTAAAGTGATTTGAAAGCTAATACATTTTTTCAGATACTTTATAGCACAGAGTTTATTATTGTATCTTAAATCCTTGAAGATAAATTTATATGTGACTTTTGATGCAATAAAACAGATAAAGATTGATTTTATATTAGAGTTTACTTTTTAGAGCCATTTTTGGTTTACAGAAAAATTAAACAGTTGGTATAGAGATTTCCCAAATATTCCCTGCCTCTACACATGCATATTCTCTCCTATCATCATCATCATCCCCTCAGCGGTGCATTTGTTAGTACTGATGAACCTACACTGACCCAAAATAATAAACCAAGGTTCCTAGTCTTCATTAGGGTTCACTCTTGGGGTTATACCTTCTATAAATTTGTACAAATGTATAATGACAAGTATGCATCTATCATTATAGTATCATATAGAGTGAAAGACCTCTGAGATACACCATTCATCTCCCCCTGCCCCAAGTGTTTGCAGTAAATAATCTTTCTAATGTCTCCATAGTTTAACCTTTTTCAGAATGTCATATAGTTGGAATCATACTGTATATAGCCTTTTTAGATTGGCTTCTTTCATTTAGAAATATACATTTAAGATCTCTCTACCTCTTTTCACGGCTTGAGAGCTCATTCCTTTTTACTGCAGAAAAATATTAAGTAGTTTATTCATTTACTGGAAGACATCTTGGTTCCTTCCACATTTTAGCAGGTATGAAAAAAGCTGCGATAAATATCCAAATATCCATTATTATCCAAACTTATTTTGTGTGGAAAATAAGTTTTCAACTCATTTGGATAAATACCAATGAGTGCTAATGCTGAATCATTTGGTAAAAACATGTTTAATTTGATAAGAAACTGCTAAAGTGTCTCGTAAAGTAGTTATACTGTTTTGCTGACACACCAATAATGAATTAGAATTCCTGTTGCTCCACGTTAGCACATTTTAAATATTATCTACAAATTAGATTGAAGGAGAAAAGGTGGTGCATGAAGATGCAGTAAGAATAATTTTTAAATGTCCTGTGGAGTATGGTGACTTAAATGAGAATACTAACAGGCAGAAAAATAAGTACATTTAAAGTATAATATGAATATAGACATTTACTTCTGAAATGGCACAATCAGAAGGTCCATGGACAAGTTTTTCAGTGAAACAAGCACTACTGGTAAAAATCATTGAAAAAAACTCTTCTGAAATTATTCAAAGGAAATGAAACAAATGAGATATTCAAGAAAACATACTTGAACTTGGTAAAAACAGTGAATCTATGGAATTTAAAATGTGAGCATATCCCTTTATCTTCCCTTCCACTTCGGCAAGATGGAAATTCCAGGCATGCACAGTAAAAAACACAGAGCTCCCTTCTTCAAGCTCTAATTCTAGAGATATTGTACCTTCTCGGGAGGGAAAGACCACCAGAGTTTTCTATTCTCCATAGCTTCGCATTGCAAAGGTTAAATTCTAGAGGAGTATAACCAAAAGATTGGGGGCTTCTTTCTTCTTTCCAGCCCAACTCAAAAGGCACGGATCAACCTCAAGTACAGTATAGTGAGAATATTGGGCATCATAATATTTACCCCAATTTATTTGTAAGGCAGAAATGTTATGGAGGGGAAGCATGAATGAAGAACAGTTTGACCTACCACTCTGCTCCTAAAGGGTGTCACCTAGAGAGAAGCATCCTACTGTCTCGCCCATCAGCTCCAGAGCTGGACATCAGATTATTTGCCATGGGAAGAGGCAGACCACAAATCAGAGAACTCTGAAGCTTTACCCAAAGGAAATGCCTCTATTTGAAACAGAGTATTGAGAAGTTCAAGTTGAAGGGTGACATTAAAAAACAATGGAGCTCTCGTTAGTAAGCAAATTAGTAAAGACTGATGCTTCATGGGAAATAAGGCCTGAACAATTAGCCAGCTTGTTTGCCAGAGAGAAATAAGAAAATACAAAGCTGAGATGGCTCCATCTGAAGTGAGACAAAAAATCTCAAACATTTACCTCAAAAGCTATCCTCACAAAGGACTCTGGATTTAATTGGATTAAACTGTGGGTCAATTTATACCATAGGACCATCTTGAAAACAATAGAGGAATTAGCTAAAAATTAGTGGACCCTAACAGTTAGACGTGTTCAGGGAAAGAGAAAATCAAAATTAGCCTTATTAAACCACTTTCATCCAAGTGTGACTGTGTTTACCCAAGGCTGCACAGTCTAAGAAGCAATGCCAAGACTTCACCCTGTGGAGGTAATACGCTTCACTAAAATAGTACAGCCAGTCATTAAATAAGTAAGCAAACAACAGTAAGAGGCACTAGAGGGATGAATAGTTGTTATTTGAGTGGCTACAATATATCTAATATTTCCAGTTTTCAGTAAAAAGTATTAAAATGCAAAAATAAATTATAGAAGTGTGATTCATACACATATACATATGCTATGCAAATAGGCAAAATAAAGAGCTAGTGAAAGAGACCAGATGTCAAATTCAAATTTCAAAGTAGCTATTTTAAACACACTTAAGGAAAAACAACAACAACAAAACATGATCAAAGAAGTAAAGACAGTTATAATGACAGTGTTATATAAATTAGAGAATACCAATAAAGAGAAATTATAAAATAAACTGTACATAAGTTTTTGAATTGAAAACTACAATAACTGGCCACGCATGATGACATACATTGCTAATCCCAACATATTAGAAGGCTGAGGCAGGAGGATTGCTTGAGGCCAGGAGTTTGAGACCAGCCTAGGAAACATAGCAAGATCTTGTCTCTATAGAAAAAAAGAAAGAAAAAGAACAGGAAACTATAATAACTTAAAAGAAATTTCACTAGCAAGACGAAAAGCAGATTTGAACGGCAGAACATAAAATTAGTAAACTTGAAGATAGATTGATAGTGATTATATAGTCCAAAAAGTGGGTTAGAGAGAGAGAAAAAGAGAGAGAGAAAGAAAGAGAGAGAGAGAAAGAGAGAGAGAAAAAAAATAAAGAAAATAATCTTAGAGAAATGTGGGATTTTGTGATGGGGTAAATTCATGTCAATTTGGATAGGGTGTGGTGCCCAGACACTGATCAACCACCGTTGTAGACTTTGCCATGAATGTGTTTTAGATTTGTTAACACTTAAATCAGTAAACTCCGAGTAAAGCAGATTACCCTCCATAATGTTGGTGAACTTTATCAATCATTTGAAAGCTCTATGAGCAAAAGACTAAAGTCCCCTAAGGAAAAGGAATTCTGCCTCCAAGCTGCTTTCAGTCTTGAGACTATAATATCAACTCTCCTGGGTTACCATCCTGCCCTTCAGATTTGAGACTTACCTGCTGTGCGAGGTCAATTTACACACACACACACACACACACATACACATACACACACACAACTGGCTCTCTTTCTCTCTGGAAAACATTGATTAATACAAATACCATTAGGTATACCAAAATATGCATAAAGACAGTACTGGAAGAAGAGAAAGGATGCAAAAAAGAATTCAAACAAATAATGTTTTTCAATTTCTGAAATTCATTGAAACACTTACACACATTCAAGTAACTGGACAGAATCCAAGTAGGATAAACACAAAAATTCGCACAGACATAGCATACAGTAAAAATGCTAAAAGTCAAAGAATAGAGAAACTCTCAAAAGCAACAAAAGAGAAACAGCCAATCATGTACAAAAAACTCCATGAAGATAAACAGTTAACTTCTTTTTTAAAAAAATAGGAAGACAGAAGTCAGTAGGAGAACATATTCAAAGGGCTGAATGAATAAAAACCTGTCACCCAAGAAACACATATCTGGAAAAACAATCTTTCAAAAAGGAAGGCAAAATAAAAACATTTTCAACTGAACAAAAACTGAGAGAACTAATTGTTATCAGACTCCTTACAAGAAACACTAGAGAAAATTCTTCAGGATTAAAGCAAGGGACCCCAGAGAGTAATTTAAAACCACACGTTAAAATAAAACAAAGCAAAAAAAGAGGACTTACATTTCTGGTCTAAGATATAAAGGGCTTGGAAGTTGAATTAGTCAGAGTTCTCTTAGAGAAACAGAACTAACATGATATATACATCCTGTTTTATATATATATATATATATATAAAAGATACATGGGATGTACATATATATATACACACATATACATGGGAATTTATTAAGTATTAACTTATACAATCACAAGGTTCTACAATAGGCTGTCTGCAAGCTGAGGGGCAAGGAGAGCCACTCCGAGTCCCAAAACTGAAGAACTTGCAGTCCGATGTTTGAGGGAAGGAAGCATCTAGCATGAGAGAAAGATGTAGGTTGGGAGGTTAGGCCCATCTCATCGCTTCATGTTTTTCTGCCTGCTTTATATTTGCTGGCAGCTTATTAGATGGTGCCCACCCTATTAAGGGTGGGTCTGCCTTCCCCAGTCCACTGACTCAAATGTTAATCTCCTTTGGCAACACCCTCAAAGACATACCCAGGATCAATAGTGCATCCTTCAATCCAATCAAGTTAGCACTTAGTATTAACCATCACAGAAGTCATCACCCCTATCTTCAAAATAAGAAATATCTGGACAAACTGAAAACCCACAACTTTTCTTAGATCACAGAAGTATTGAGGACATGCTGCCACTTTGAAAATCGGAAAGTCAAAAAAATATGAAGATTCACACCTTACCAGAAGCAGAATCCTAGGAGTACAATTCCATTGCTGGGGCAGTAATAATAGAAGCTCTTAAACTGTGATTGACAAATTGGTAGGGGCTAAGTGTTAATGAGATTGAAAGTGCATTAGTCCAGTGATACAGTCTTGGGAAGAACCACCACACTTTCTTGAACTCAGATTATTTTACTCAATATATTATGTGTGGCTATGAACAAAAAATTACAAGGCATACTAAAAGGCAAAATATAAAATCTGAAGAGACAAGAAATCATTAGGATTAATCTCAGATATGGCAAATATTTTGGGATTATCAGAATGGTAACTTAAAATAACTATAATTATTTTGCTAAGGGTCCTAATATAAAAATTAAATAGCATACATAAAAAAATAGGCAATGTAAGCAAAAAGATAAACTTATAAAAATCCAAAGGAAATGCTAGAAATAAAAAATACACTCTAACAGAAATGAAAAATTTATTTGACATATTCATAAGTAGACTGGATATAGTTTTAAAAAATCAAAAATCTTGACATTATATCAATAGACTCACAAAACTGAAATGCAAGAAAAAAAAAGAAAAAAATATATAACAATATCCAAGGATCCTGAGACACCTGTAAAACCTAGAATATATGCATAAAGAGATAAAAATAATAAATATATACAGTAATAATAACTGATAATTTTCAAAAATCAAGGACACCAGAACTTCTTAACAAATTAAAAAATTAGACAAAGTATATTCTTAGACTTACATGGAGTTAGACTAGAAAACGATGAAAGAAGAAGAGCTAGAAAACTTCAAACTTTTACAGATTAAATCACAAACTTCTAAATAGTTCATGTGTTAATTAATGTCTCAATAACAAATTAAAAATATTTTAAATTAAATGAAAATGAGAATGTGGTTTTATAAAGTTTGAGGAATTATGGATGGCAGTGTTCAGAATGATAGTCACACCACTGAAGGCATATATTAGAAAAAATCATCAAATAAAAATAAATGTTTATTTATAGATCTAGCTAGATAAATCCAAGGGCTATATGAGGAAACCTATAAAACTCTGATAAAAATCAATTAAGATATAAATAAAGACATAGTTCATGTTTATTGACAGAAACACTCAACATTGCTAAGATGTCCATTTTTTCAACATGATCTATAAATCCAATGCAATTCTAATCAAAATTCCAATGAGTTGTTTTTTTGCATATTGGCAAACCGATAATAAAGTTTACATGAAAATGCATCAACAAGAATAGTAAAAGCACTTGGGGAGGCTGAGGCAGGTGAATCACTTCAGGCCACTAGTTTGATACCTGCTTAGGCACCATAGTGAGTCCCCACCTCTCTATATATGTTTTTTTTTTTTTTTAATTGGCAAGGTTTGGTGGTGCACTCATGTGGTCCCAGCTACTCATGAGGCTGAAGTGGGAGAATTGCTTGCACTCGGGAGTTTAAAGTTACAGTGAGCTATGATCATGCCACTGCACTCCAGCCTGGAATTACAATTTTGGAAGACTCACAATGCATGACTTCAAAACTATTACAAAGCTACAGTAATCAAGACAGCTTGGTTTTGGTGAAAGAATGATCATATTGACCAATGTAACAGAATCGAGAGCCCAGGAATAGACCCATACAGATATAGTCAACTAATATTTGAAAAAGGAGCAAAGGCAGTTCAAAGGGGGAAAATAGTGTTTTCAATAAACAGTTGTACAATAATTGGATATCCATATGCAAAAATGAACCGAGAAACAAACTTTATATCTTTCACAAAAAACAGCACAAAATGGAACGTAGACCTAAATATAAAACACAAAATAGTATAATTTCTGGAAATGCAGTAGAAAGTCTACATGACCTTGTGCTTGATGATGAGTTTGTAGATAAAAACTTCAAATGTACAATCTATGAAAAAAAGAAAGTTTATACTTTCTTAAAATTGAAATTGGTCTGCTTTTTAAAAGATAGTTAACAAAAAAAACTGAATGATAGTTAACAAAATAAAAATACTGATCTTTACTAAATAAAAAATAATAACTTTTTAAAAATGAATGAAGTATTCAAGAAACATGGAATTACATAAAACAACCAAACGTTATGAGTTGTTGACTTTCATAAGAGAGAAGGAGAAAAGAAAAGAACCTGAAAAACACATTTGAGGGAATAATTTAAGATACATTTTCTAATATTCCTTGTCAGATAGACATTCAGATACAGGAAATCCAGAGAACACTAGCAAGATACTATGCAAAATGAATTTTACTAAGGCATGTAGTCACCAGACTGTCCAAGATCAATACTAAAGAAAAAAAAATCTTAAAGCAGTTGGAGAAAAAGATCAGATCACATACAAAGGGAACCTCATCAAGTTAACAGCAGATTTCTCAGCAGAAATCTTACAATCCAGGAGAGATTGGGGACCTATTTTCACCATTATTAAAGGAAAGGAATTCCAACCAAGAATTTCATATCCTGCCAAACTAAGCTTCATAAGTGAAGAAGAAAGAAAATATTTTCCAGAGAAGCAAGCACTAAGGGAATTCATTACCATGAGATTAGCCTTACGAGAGAGTTCTAAACATGTTAAAGAACAATACTTGATAACACACACACACACACACACACCTCACTTAAGTACATAGTTCACAGACCCTGTGAACCAAGCACACAATATAAAATACAAAGAAAAGAGCTAAAAAGTTCGCAATAACCACACATGTCAATACTATCCTTGAAAATAAATGGTCTAAACCTCACTTAGAAGGCACAGAGTAGCAAGCGAAGTTGTTTAAAAAAAGGACCCATTCATCTTCTCTCATCAAAAGATTCGTCTCACATGCAACAACACCCATAGGCTCAAAGTAAAATAAAAGAGAAAGATCTATCATGCAAATGGAAGACAAATACAAAAAAAAAAGTGGTCACTATTTTTAAACTAGATTTTAAACCAATGATAGTAGAAAAAAAGACAAAGAATGGCATTATATAATGATAAAGGGTTCAATTTAACAAGAGGACAACTATCCTAAATATATATGCACCCAAAATTGGAGCACACAGATTCATAAAACAGGTTTTTATGGATGTAAAAACAAAAACAAAAACTTTAGACAGCCACAAAATAATGGTGGAGGACATCAACACCCTACTGACAGCATTAGACAGATAATGAAGGCAAAAAACTAACATAGAAATATTGGACTGAAATTCTACACTTAACCAATGGGAACTAATAAACATTTACAGAATACTTTACCATCAACCATAGAATATATATTCTTCTTGTCTGCACACAGAACATACTCTAAGCTCAACCACATGTTCAGCCATAAACCAAGTCACAATAAATTCAAAAAACTTGAAATCATACCAGCCACACTCTTGGATCACAGTGGAATAAAAATAGAAATCAACACAAAGAATCTCTTAAAACCACACAATTACATGGAAATTCTTGCTCCTGAATGACTTTTAGTAAACAAAGAAATCAAGAGAGAAATTTTAAAAAATTCTTTGAAAAAAATGAAAACAGAGACACGACATACCAAAATCCCTGGGATGCAGCAAAAATAGTGTTAAACAAATTTCTAGCACCAAACACCTACTTCAAAAAGTTAGAAAAATCTAAAATTTATGATTTCATATTACACCTAGAGGAACTAGAAAAGCAAGAATAAACTAAATTCAAAGTTACAAGAAGAAGGGAAATAAATAAAATCAGAGTGGAACTGAATAAAGTTGAGATCTAAAAATCCATAAAAAGACTCAATGAAACCAAAAGTTTTTGTTTGAAAGGATAAACAAAATTAATAGACTACTATCTGTATTAACACAGGAAAGAAAAGAGACAATCTCAATAAGTATCATCGGAAAAAAAAGTAATATTATAACTGATTCCACAGAAACACAGAATATATACTCACAGACTGTTATGAACACCTCTATGCAACCAAGCTAGAACATCTAGAGGCAATGGTTACATTCCAGGAAACACTAAACCTCTCAAGACTGTATCAGGAAGAAATTGAAACCCTGAACTGATTAATATCAAATTCTGAAATTGATCAGTAATAAAAACCTACAAACCCCCCAAAATTTTGGACTGGATGGATTCACAAATTCAACCAGATATACAAATAGCTTGTACCAATTCTACTGAAACTATTTCAAAAAATAATAAAGAAAAGACTCCTTTCTACTTTATTTTATGAAGCCAGTATCACCCTGATACTAATACATGGTAAAGACATCACAAAAAAAGAAAACCTACAGGCCAATATTCCTGACAAACATAGACACAAAAATCCTCAACAAAATACTAGCACACTGAATTCAACAGCACATAAAAAGTTAATTTGCCACAATTAAGTAGTCTTCATTCCTGGGAGGAGAGGATGGTTGAATGAATCAATAAATGTGATTCACAACATTAACAAAATTAAAAACAAGAACCATATGATCATCTCAATACACATAGAAAAAAATTTATAAGATTAAACCTCCCTTCATGATAAAAATCCTCAACAAGCTAGACATGAAAGGAACACATAGTAAAATAATAAGAGCTATCTATGACAAACCCACAGCCAACATCAGACTGAACAGAGAAAAGCTGGAGGTACTCATCTTAAGAAGAGGAACAAGACAAGAATGCCCACCCTCACCCTTCAATTCAACATAGTACTGGAAGTCCTAGCTAGACAAATCATGCAAGAGAAAGAAATGAAGGCACCCAAATACGAAAATGAGAATACAATTTATCTCTGTTCACTAAAGATAGGATTCTTTACCTAGAAAACCCTAAAGACTCTGCCAAAGCCTCTTAGAACTGATAATGACTTCGGTAAAGTTTTAGTATAAAAAGTCAATGTAAGAAATTAGTAACATTTCTATACACCCAATAATGTTTAAGCTGGGAGTCAAATCCAGAATGCAACCCATTTACAACAGCCACCAAAAAATAAAATAAAATACCTCAGAATACATCTAACCAAGAAGTGAAAGATCTGTACAAGGAGAATTACAATACGTTGGTGAAATAAATCATAGATAAACAAACAAATAGCAAATCATACTATATGCATGGATTGAAAAAATCAATACTGTTAAAATGACCCTATTGCCCAAAACAATATACAGTTTCAACGCTATTTCCTATCAAAATACCAATGTCACTTTTCACAGAATAAGGAAAAAATTATTCCAAAATTCATATAGAATTAAAACAGAGCCCAACAAGGAAAACTCTCTTAAGCAAAAAGAACAAAGCCAGAGGCCTCATATTATTCTGTTTCAAACTATATTATAAGGCTACAGAAACCCAAACAGCATGGTATGGTACAAAAACAGACACATAGAACACAATAGAGAACTCAGAAATAAAACCACATACATACAGCCATCTGATCTTTGACAAAGTCCACAAAAGTAAGGAGTGGGAAAATGATTCCCTATTCAGTAAATGGTGCTGGGATAGCTTTCTAATCATATGCAGAAGAATGAAACTGGATGATTGTCTTTCCCTCTATAATCAAATTAATTCAAGAGAGATTAAAGATTTAGATGTAAGACCTTAAACTATAAGAATTTTAGAAGAAAATGTAACAAATACCATTATAGACATAGGCCTTGGTAAAGAATTTATCATTAAGACCTCAAAATTAATTGCAACAACAACAAAAAAAGTTGCAAACGGGACCTAATTAAATTAAAGAGCTTCTGCACAACAGCAGAAACTATCAACAGAGTAAACAGGCAACCTGCAGAGAGAGAGAAAATATTTACAAACTATGCATCCAACAAAAGTCTAATATCCAGAATGTATAAGAAGTTACACAATTCGACAAGCAGAAAAATAACCTTTTTAAAAAGTGGTCAAAACAAATCAGCAGATATTTCTCAAAAGAAGATATACAGGTGGCCAACAAACATGAAAAAATGCTCTATATCACAAATCTTAGAGAAAAGCAAATGAATACCACAATGAAATATCATCTCACACCAGTCAGAATGACTATTATTTTAAAAATTAAAAAAAACACATATTAGTGAGACTGTGGAGAAGAAGGAACACTTGCGTAAACCTATAGGTGGGAATGTAGATTAGGTCAGCCACTTTGAAAGCAGTTTGGGGATTTTTCAAAGAACCTGGAACCCACCATTGGACTCAAGAATCCCATCACTGGGTATATACACAAAGGAAAATGAATAGGTCTACCAAAAAGACACATGCACTTACATGTTCACTGCAGCACTATTCACTATAGCAAAATATGGAATCAAGCTAGATGCTCATCAGTGGAGGAGTGAATAAAGAAAATGTGGTGCATGTACACCATGAAATGCTATCCATTCATAAAAATGAATGAAATCATGTCCTTTGCAGCAACATGTTTGCAGCTGTTTTCCGTTATTCTAAGCAAATTAATATAGAAATTAAAAAGCATGTATTGCATGTTAGCACTTATAAATGGGGGCTAAAAATTGGGTACATATGTACTGAAAGATGGAAAAAATAGACACTGGAGACTACTACAGGTGGGAGAGGAGGAGTGGGAAATGGGTTAAAAAACTACCTATTGAGTACTATGCTCAATACCTGGGTGATGGAATCATTCACATGCCAAACCATAGTGTCACATAATATACCTATGTAACAAACCTGTACATAAATCTAAAATATAAATTGAAATTATTTTTAAAAAAATAAAAAAAAGTCATGGTGTTTAAAAAGTTATTTGAAAAGCAAGTATCTAGTAAATAACTTGTGTCCAAAATGCACACAAAATTCTTAAAACACAACAGCATGACAGGAAAAAAATCTAATTAAAAAATTATCACTGACCCACAAAAATATAAATAACCATAAGAGAATATTATGAACACCTCTATACATATAAACTAGAAAATCCAGAAGAAATGGATAAATTCCTAGACACATACATCCTCCCAAGACTGAGCCAGGAAGAAAGTGAATCTCTGAACAGACCAATTATGAGCTCTGAACTTGAATCAGTAATAAATAGCCTACCAACCAACCAAAGTTCAGGAGCAGTAAAATTAACAAAATTAACAACTGAATCCTATCAGATGTTAAAAAAAAAAAAAAAAAAAAGCTGGCACCATTCCTACTGAAACTATTCCAAAAAAAAAAAAAAAAAAAGACAAACAGGGACTCCTGCTTAACTCATCCTATGGGGCCAACATCATACTGATACCAATACCTCGCAAAGACACAACAAGAAAAGAAAAGTTCAGGCCAATATCCTTGATGAACACAGATTCAAAACTCCTCAACAAAATACTGGCAAACCAAATCCAGCAACATATTCAAAAGCCTATCCACCATGATCCAGTAGACTATCCCTGAGATGCAAGCTTGGTTCAACATACGTAAATCAGTAAATGTGATTCATCACATAAACAGAACTGAAGACAAAAACCAAACAATTATTTCAATTGATGCAGAAAATGCTTTTGATAAAATTCAACACCACTTCCTGTTAAAAACTATCCACAAACTAGCTATTGAAGGAACATACCTCAAATAATAAGAGCCATCTATGACAAACCCATAGCCAACATCATACTGAATGGACAAAAGCTGAAAGCATTCCCCTTGAAAACTGGCACAAGACAAGAATTCCCTCTCACAACTCCTATTCAATGTAGTATTGGAAGTTCTGCCCAGGGCAATCAGACAAGAGAAAGATATAAAGGGCATCCACATGGGAAGAGAATAAGTAAAACTGCTACTGTTTGCAGAAGACATGATACTGTATCTAGAAAAGCCTATAGTCTTGGCCCAAAAGCTCCTTGAGCTGATGAACAACTTCAACAAAGTCTCAGGATACAAAATCAATGTGCAAAACTCACTAGAATTCCTACAGACCAACAACAGTCAAGCCAAGAGCCAAACCAGGAATGCAATCCCATTCACAATTGCTACAAAAAGAATAAAATACTTAAGAATACAGCAAAGGAGGTGAAAATTCTCCACAAAGAGAACAACAAATCACTGCTCAAAGAATTCAGAGATGACACAAAAAATGGAATCATATTCCATGCTCATGGAAAAAAAGGATCAATATTATTTAAATGGCAATACTGCCCAAAGCAATGTATTGATTCAATGCTATTCCTATCAAACTAACAATAACATTCTTCACAGAACTAGAAAAAAATATATTAAAATTCATATGGAATCAAAAAAGAGCCAGAATGGCCAAGGCAATTCTAAGAAAAAAACAAAAAACAAAACTGCCTTCAAACTATAGTACAGGGCTACAGTAACCAAAATAGCATAGTACTGGTATAAAAACAGAAACATAAAACAACGAAACAGAACAGAGAGCCTAGAAAGAAGATTGCACACCTACAACTATCTGATCTTTGACAAAGCTGACAAAAATAAGCAATGGAGAAAGGACTCCATATTCAATAAATGGTTCTTGAGCTACTTTGGAAGAACAATGACATATGCATGTACATGTGCATCGCAGCACTATTCACAATAGCCTATATATAGAATCAACTTAGGTGCTTATCAGTGATGGATTGGATAAATAAAATGTGGCACATATACACCATGGAATACTACACAGCCATAAGACAGAATAAAAGCAAATCCTTTGCAGCAACATGGATGCAGCTGGAAGCCACTATCCTAAGCAAACTAATGCAGGAACAGAAAATCATATACCACATGGTCCCACTTAGAAGTGAAAACTAAATGATGAGAATACATGAACACATAGAGGGGAACAACTGACACTGGGGCCAACCAGAAGGTGGAGGGTGTGAGGAGGGAGAGGATCAGGAATAATAAATAATGAGAACTAGGCCTAATAGCTGGGTGATTAAATAATCTACACAATAAGCCCCCATGACACAAGTTTACCTATGTAACAAAACTGCACATGAACCCCTGAATTTAAAATAGAAGCTAAAAAAAGAAAATATGAAATTATATTTATCATTGAAGTATGTAATATTTGTAGATATTAATAATATAAATGTAATATTAGTGCAATTTTCTAAACAAGAACTCAGGTTTAACTTTAAATGTTGGTTCAAAAATAGAATCAAAATAGGGAAAGTTAATACAGTTCAGAATACAGCAATACAGCAATATAAATACATCTTTTTGAAACCATAGATAAAAACCTGCTACATGACTTTTCTTATCTTCATTCTTAGAGACCTATTTATTAGTTCACTTTCATAATTTTTCTTACATTATAATGTATTATGTCTACATCAACTTCCTAAGCACAGAAAACATTTGAATCCATTTGTTTACAGTGTACCTATAACAAACCTGAACGTGTGCCCTGAACTAAAAATAAAAGCTAAGTAAAATAAAATAAAAAACTACAAAAGGAATCTTACCAAAGACTACACAGAAAACAGCAAAGAAGTATACAGAAAGATTATCAATATCATTTGTCATTAGGAAATTGCAAGTTAAATCAGTGAGATAATACTATATACCTGTTAGAATGACTAAAATCTAATAACTGATAATTCCAAATGTTTTTGAGAACTTAGAAAAACAGGAAATGTCATTCATTTCTAGTGGGACATTTGGCAGATTCTTACCAAGCTACAAAGTCCCAGCTTTCACATTTCTAGATATTTACCCAGTTCTTTTGAAAATCTTTATCCACACAAAAACCTGCACAAGAATGTATACAGCACCTTTATTTGTAATTACCAATAAATGGACATAACCAAAGTGCTCCTCAACAGATGAACTGATAAGCATATTTGTGTAAAACCATACAAGGAATATTATTCAACAATAAAAAATGTGCAATCAATCCACAAGAACATATGAATGAACCTTAAGTGCATATTTATAAGTGAAAGGAGACATTCTGCAAAGGGTACATACTGTATTATTACAATTATATGACATTCTAAATAAAGCAAAACTATAGAGTCAGTAAAAAATATAAACTATTCTTGTAATTCATGAGAAGGGGATTGTGTTGAATAGGTCAAAGATGGCATATTTTTAGGGTCATGAGACAATTTCATATGATAGTATAATGATTTAAACCATAGTGCATGTTTCAAAACCTATAGACACCTGTGGCTTTTTAGAGTACAGCCACCCTCCAGTACAGGCTGGCACTGAGTGACTGTGGCTTTTCCAGGTGCACAGTGCAAGTTGTCAGTAGATCTACCATTCTGGGGTCTGGAGGATGGTTGTCCTCTTCTAAAAGCTCTACTAGGTGGTGCCCAAGTAGCAACTCTCTGTGGGAGCTCCGGTCCCACATTTCCTTTCCACACCAACCTAGCAGAGGTTCTCCATGAACCTGCAGCAAACTGCCTGGACATCCAGGCATTTCCATACATCCTCTGAAATCTAGGTGAAGGTTCCCAAACCCCAATTCTTGACTTCTGTGCATTCACAGGCTCAACACCACATGGAAGATGCCAAGGCTTTGGGCTTGCACCCTCTGAATCCATGGCCTGAGCTCTGCATTGGCCTTTTTCAGCCATGGTTAGAGAGGCTAGGACACAGGACACCAAGTCCCTAGGCTGCACACAGCATGGGGACTCTGGGCCTCACCCATGAAACCATTTTTTCTTCCTAGGTCTCCAGGCCTGTGATGGGAGGGGCTGCCGCAAAGGTCTCTGACATCCGCTGGAGACATTTTTTTCCATTGTCTTGGGGATTAACATTTGGCTCCTCGTTACTTCTGCAAATTTCTGCAGCCCGCTTGAATTTCTCCTTAGAAAATGGGATTTTCTTTTCTATCTCATTGTCAGGCTGCAAATTTTCTGAACATTTATGCTCTGCTTCCCTTATAAAACTGAATGCCTTTAACAGCACCCAAGTCACCTCTTAAATACTTTGCTTCTTAGAAATTTCTTCCACCAGATACCCTGAATCATCTCCCTCAAGTTCAAAGTTCCACAAATCTCTAGGGCAGAGGCAAAATGCCACCAGTCTCTTTGCTAAAACATAGCAAGAGTTACCTTTGCTACAGTTCCCAACAATTTCCTCATTTCCATCTCAGACTACCTCAGCCAGGACTTTATTGTGCATATTTCTATCAGCATTTTGTGCAAAGCCATTCAACTACTCTTTAGGAAGTTTCAAATTTTCCCACATTTTCCTGTCTTCTTCTGAACCCTACAAACTGTTCCAACCCCAGCCTGTTTCCCAGTTCCAAAGTCACTTCCACATTGTCAGGTATCTTTTAAGCAGCACCCCACTCTACTGGTACCAATTTACTGTATTAGTCTGTTTTTAATCTGCTGATAAATACACACCCAAGACTGGGCATTTTACAAAAGCAGGAGATCTAATGCACTTACAGTTCCACATGTCTGGGGAGGCCTCACAATCATGTCAGAAAGTGAAAGGCACATCTCACATGATTGCAGACAAGAGAAGAGAGCTTGTGCAGGGAGACTGTCATTTTTTAAAACTATCAGGTCTAGTGAGACTTATTCACTATCACGAGAACAGCATGGGAAAGATCTGCTTTCATGATTCAGTTACCTCCCACTGGGTCC